>NW_027186457.1:25352605-25357852 GCF_028583685.1 Petaurus breviceps papuanus | reverse complement strand
CCTTCCTTCCTTCCTTCCTTCCTTCCTTCCTTCCTTCCTTCCTTCCTACCATTGGTGTTGCTTTGAGGTTTGTCCTTGAGCCCTTAGGAAATACCCCCTGAAGGGGGCACTACTGGGTCTGTCAGTGGCTCAGGTTTCAGAAGGTGTGTTTAGGAATCTAATCTGACCACTTCTTCATTGTGTACATAATATTTCCATTTCAGAGTCACAGAAACAGACACCTTAAAAGACTGTCAAGCTGGTGTACTGCCTCAGGCTTTCACAACTTTATCCCAAAGCTACTAGTTCCTGTCAAATTTCTTATTTAAAAGACAGGAGAAAATTAACTCCTGCCTCAGTGATCAGAAGAGGAGGGCTCCCCTTTCACTTCCATCCCATTTCCCTGTTTGGAAAAAAATGACAACAATACTGAGGAATGCAGAAGTGGGGGGTGGGGAGATAGGAAGGGGCTAGATTTGGGCCCAAGGGCCTGGGTTTGAATCTGGACTCTGCTTCTCGTAAACTCTCTGATTGATCTTGGGGGGAAATCACCTGACCTCTCTTGAGACTGTTTCCTCTTTCATCAAATGAGGGAGTTAGATGAGATGACCTATAATTCTATGACTGTGTGAGAGGCACTGTCTAAGGGCAGGGCCCACCTTTACTTCTGGAAAGATGTATAAACCTAAGAGAAGGGAAGCTAAACAAAACAGTCAACTCTGACGGTAATTACCAACTCGACTCTATTCTTTAGAATGGATTTCTCAGTCCCTGTACATGTTGTCCTCTCCCTCTACCCCCAATAGCTTCTTAGCTTCTTCTTCTTGGTTCTCTCTCTCTCTCTCTCTCTCTCTCTCTCTCTCTCTCTCTCTCTCTTTATTTTTGGAGGCAATTGGGGTTAAATGACTTGCCCAGGGTCACACAGCTAGTAAGTGTCTGAGGCTGGATTTGAACTCAAATAGAATATAAGCTTCTTGAGGGCAGAGCCTCTTTTCTTTTTGTCTTTGTATATACCCCACTATGTTTGTATATACCTCTATGTTTAGAACATAGGGAACCATAAATATTTGTTGAATGAATGGAGTCTTAAAGTAGATAATGTATTAGAAGTGATGTTAGGAAGATCCAAGTTCAAATCTTCCCTTGACAATTAACTTAGCCTCCAAGGGCTTCAGTTCCCTAGTAAAATTCAGGTGCTGGACACAATGACCTCATAGGTCATTTGCATAATCCTACCATTTTTTTCCTTACTAGAGAGTGCCTCACCTCAAGCAAATACTCCCAGGAATTGGGCCTTCCACAAGCCATTATCAGCTTTGAATCCCATTTGTGGCAGTCTAGAATTTAAATTTTCTCTCTAGGAGAATCAGGTGACTTCCTATCCCAGAACCTACCCCTAGTGATGGGACCTTGGAAGGGATGAGATCCATTCCCCAAACCTTCAGTCCTCTTAATCCCAAATCAAAATCACCATCTCCAGGAAGCCTCCCACCCTCTAGGCAACGACTTTTCCTCCCCTTGACCTCCCAGATCTTCAATGCATTCAAGATTTATAGATTTAAAAGTGGGACTTCAGAAGTCTACCAGTTCAACCTGAGGAAACTTGAGGCCTAGAAAACTTAAATCACTTGTCCAAGGTCACACAGGTAGTAAGTGGTAAAGTCCAAATTCCAATATGGGGGGAAGTGAAGGGAATAAGTATATATATATATATATATGTATCACCTACTATGTCTATAATGTTAGTAAAGGCACTGTACTAAATATTTTTACATAGATCATTTCATAGATCCTCTTAACTACCCTGGGAAGCAGATACTTTTGTTATCCCCATTTTACCATTGGGGAAACTTCGGCAAACAGAGATTAAGTGACTTGCCCAGGGTCATATAGCTGGTAAATATCTCAGGTCAAATTTGAAATCAGATCTTCCTGATTCCACTTAACTACTACCCCACTAGCTGCTTTTAGGAATTTTACAAAGATTAATTGTGTTTATTCCATCTCATTTCTAGATGGTTAGTTCCCTGAGGTAGTGCTGGGAAATCTGTAAGAGTGCTTCATCACAACAGTAAAATAGGCAATGGGACCATCCTCAGTCTGGTCTCCATCTTACAATTGAGTAAACCCAGGGCCAAAGGGATGAAGTCACCCAGCTAACTGGTGTCAGAGCTCCATATTCAAATCTAAGTCTCTTCACTCAAATCTTACCTCATCTTCTGTCTACTCACTGACTAGACAGGCTATTTGGCCTCAGTTTTCTTATTTGTAAAATGGTGATAATAATAACACCTAACTTTAAAAAGGGTTGTGAGAATTACTTGAGATAATGAGTGAAGGATTTCCAAACCTTAAAATTCTATATAAATGCTAACTTATTATCTAATCTTGGTATCTCCCCCTCCAGTACACAGATAGAAACCAGATAGAAAGTATACCTAGTCTGGGAGGCATTAGGGACCTAGAGATCTCACTTAAATATCAAAGGAGAGATCCATCCCTAATCAGATAAAAAGTGTAAATGGACTGTTTAAGTCTTGGCTTCTCCTAGAATGGGGAGGGAGAGGGTGAGACTACTTGTGAGATGAGGTCATATGAACATCAAGCTGGGGGTATCTGGGGAAAGTTGGGAATGAAGAGTTGGTGGAGGCCAATGCCAGCAGAAGTAGGACAAATTTTGCCTATTTCCCAGTTTTACCAGGGTGAAGATTAGGGTCTGCCCAAGGCACTGAAAGAGCCTAAAGGAGAAGGAGAAAAAAAATTTAAAAGGTTGGATGAAATTTTGGATAAATTAACATATTTTTTGAAGGAAAAGATGCCAACATTTTATCAATTTTGTCTTTGTATCCTCAGAGTTTAGACCAGTGTATAGTTGGCACTTAATAAATGCTTCTTGATTAATTGCTTGATAGGTTGTTTTTTTTTTTTGCTTGATAGTTATTGGCTGTTCTTGATTAAGCAACATCTGGAAGAACTGATAATGTTTCTATCCTTCCACTCCAAGAAAATCATCATCATCATCATCATCATCATCACCACAGCATTTACATAGCAATTTCTAGTTCAAATCTGACCTCAGACACTTACTAGATGTGTGATCCTGAGTAAAGTCACTTTAACCCTGTTTGTCTCAGTTTCCTTATCTGTAAAATGAGCTGGAGAAGGAAATGGCAAACCTTTGCAGTATCTTTATCGAGAAACTCCAAATGGGGACATGCAGAGTCAAATACAACTGAAATGACTGAACAATAACAAAAAAAAGTGCTTTACTTTATTTCAGATTCATTTGAAATGTTGTCTTCTGAAGGAGGCCTTTCCCTGCCTTTCCCCAGCAGCTAGTGCCTTCCCCTCCCAGGTGACCTGTCATCTACTCTGGCTATATCTTTTATATACCTAAATATTCATTTTCATCTCCACCATTAGAATTTCTATTCCTTGAGGTCTTTTCCTTTATATTTTCTGTGCTTAGTACATTGCCTGGAAAATTGTGTTTAAAAAATCCTAGTTGACTAACACCATCAATTGATTGACTCATTTTTGAAAGACAGATGAGCCTCTGCTTGGTGCCAGAAGGTGGGTGTAGGAGCAGTGGGTTGAAGCTGTAGGAATGCTGATTCTGGCTTTTGTGAGGATACACTTAAGAATAAGGAGTTCCAAAGCACAGGCAATGGTTTCTGCCTCACTGGGGGCCTTCGAGTTGAGACCCAGCAAGGCCACTTGTCAGGTGGGTTAAAGAGGGCATCTTTGTTCAGGTATCAGATGGTCTAGATGCTTCTGATGTTCCTTCTGGTCCTAAGATTCTGTGACTCTATGAGCCCTGAACTATATGCTAGGAATCATAATAGACTTGAGCTCAAGTCAGTCCCATCAGTGTTCATCAAAAGCCCACTAGATGCCAGAAATCATGCTAAATGCTGGTGACACAGAGAAAGCCAAAAGCCAGTTCTGCCCTCAGGGAGCTAACTCATAGTCTAAGAGGGGTGAAAACATACAAACAACTATGCACAAACAAGGTATGTATGGGATCAATTGGAGCTAATCAACAGGTGGGGCAGGTCAGCATTAAGGGGGATTCAGAAAGGTTTCTCACAGAAGGTAAGATTTTAACTGGGACTTGAAGGAAAGTCAGGAAGCTAGGAGGCAGATATGTTGGAGAGAGTTCCAGGAATGGGGGACAGCCTATGAAGATTCCCAGAGAAATGGATGTTCAAGGAACAGGGCAGAGACTGGTGTGTCACCGGATTGAAGAGTAAGTTAAAGGGTGGGTGTGAGGGGAGAGAATATTAGGTGTAAGAAACCTGGAAAGGTAGGAAGGGGTCAAGTTAGAGAGGGCTATAAAAGCCAAACAGAGCATCTTATATTTGATCCTAGAGGCAATAGGGAGCCACTGCAGTTAATTGAAGGGGGGTGAGGGATATAGGAATTGATCAGAGTTCTTTAGGAAAATCACTTTGTCAGCTGAATGGAGGATGGCCCTGAGTGGGGAAAGACTCAAGGCAGGGATGCCAACCAGCAAGCAGTCATAATAGGCCAGGTGTGAGGTGATGAGGACCTGCACCAGGGGGTGGCAACTTCAGAAAAGAGATGGGGGAAGATACTAGGGATGTTAGGAAACCACATGCATTGGTGACTCTTGGGATATGGCAAGGCAAGGGAGTGAGGAGTCAAGGAACATGGGAGGATGGTCTCTTCCTGACTCCAGACTTTCAAAAGCTTTATTCCCTTTCCTGTACTCACAACCTAGAAACACTGACTTTCTTTGTGTTTCTTGAAGACATCATCCCATACCCTCAATCTATGGGTGTTGGGTTTTTTTCACCAGCTATGTCTCCTCCATGCCTGGAACACTCTTCCCGCCTTAGCTTCCTGGTTTTCCTGACTTCCTTCATGCCTCAGTTCACATACCACCATTTTTGGTAAGAATCCTTTCCAGGTTCCACCCTAATTGTTAATGTCTTCCCTTGGAGAGTATCTCCAGTTTAGTTATTGTATGTCTTACCCCAGCACTTAGCATATAGTAATAAATGCTTTTTGTCTGCCTGACTGTGGAACTTTGATCAAATCCTTCTGAGCCTCAGTTTTTCTATCTTTTAAGTTTTGAAATCCATGAAATTTGATCTGGAAAGGATCTTGGAGGTCATCTGGTCCAAGTTCTATTATGAAAGATGATGTTACTGAGGTTCAGAGAGGTTACATGACCTCCTCAAGGTCTCTCTCTCTCTCTGTCTCTGTCTCTCTGTCTCTGTCTCTCTGTCTCTGTCTCTCTCT
>NW_027186457.1:25343487-25352505 GCF_028583685.1 Petaurus breviceps papuanus | reverse complement strand
ACACACACACACACACACACACACACACACACACACACACACACACTGACAGAATTAGAATCCAGGTCACTTGACTCCACATCTGACACTCTTTCCACTGGGTGGGGCTGCCTCCCTAAAGGAGATCATGACTCATTGCAAACCAGTTTGTAAGCCTTAAAGTGACAGAGAAATTTCCTTGTATTATTATTACCTTCCTGTCTGTCAGAGCAAGACTTGCCATCTGGGCTTTTCAGCTTCTGGGTCTGTGTCTGGATCTGTGTGTCCAAGATTGGCATCTTGTCTTGGAGCTCACAATTCAGAACTGTCAAGAAACAGAAAATAGGGATCTTTGCTGCCACTTCTCACCCTGGGCAAAGGGGACACCCAGTCCAAAGGAAAACCTGGCTCTGGCACAGTTGGCTACTCTGGGGCAATGGGAAAGCTTCTCTTTGGCCAGTCCTTAGTGCACACACTTGCACAACCTCCAGAAGGAAACAACGAGTGACATTTGCACATAATCCTCCAGTGAGGCAGTGACTCAGTCTATAAACACCAGAGAGAAAGGGCCCAGCTGTCTATGTGTGTGTGGGGGGGGGGGGGGGGGGGGGGGGAGAGAAAGACTGAAGGAGTAAAGTGGGGGGGGGTACACAGGAGGGCAGTCAGCTCTCATCTAGGGGAAGCACCCCATCTAATTTGACCTCTCTGCATCTCACCCCTAAGGGCACTGGGCTGTAAAGCAGAAACTAGACCTAGAGTCCTGCAGTGTTCTGGCAAAGGACACCAGTTTGGGCATTTGAGGACCTGGGCTCATATCCCATCTCTGGAACTTAGAATCTGTGCGACCTCAAGACAAGTCAATTTGCTCTTAAATTCCTCCCTTATAAAATGAGGAGGTTGGAGTAGGTGATTTTGGAGTTGTCTTCCAGCTGTAAATCTGCCCTACAACTACTGAGTGTGTGTGTGTGTGTGTGTGTGTGTGTATGTGTGTGTGGTTGTATGTGAGAGAGACAAAGACAGAGAGAGACAGACAAAAAGGGAGAGGGGCACAGAGATAGAGACCAAGACAGGGAGAAAGCCAGAGACAGGGGGACAGAGAGAGAAATGGATGATTCCAAAGTGGGAAGGAGGAGCTGAAGCAGAGGAGGATGTGAAGCTTGGCTGAGTCTCCACAAGCTGACTTTTCCAAACTGGAATTTTGTCACCTCTTACATGTGGTATTTCCTTGTTCCTCTTTCAGCTGAGAATGTCGAAGGAGGTCTCTGTGTGGGAGCTGCTCCCAACTCCATTAGAATCAGATGTTGGGAAAGACCATTGGGGGGCCCTCCCACGGATGTCACTTCCTTGTGGTGGCTTCACGCCTGGCTGTCTCAGGCAGTCTTTGGTCTTCTCCTGGATTGGCAGGGTGTCAATGCCTTCTATTCTCACATCTAATCTAATGGCATAGCCATGTAAGTCATTAACTGGTGGACATTTTGACCAGACTCAGAGGACCATGGAATCTTGGGAGATCTTTTCCATGCACTGTTGTCTGAAAGAAGGATTAGACTCCCTTTACACATTCCATATCAACAGGGTCAAAATGAGATAACAAGTAAAACACTTTATAAGCCTTAAACAGTTACTTTAAAGTTTGCAAAGCCCTTTGTATATGATACCTAACTTGAGCCTCAAAACAACCCTGTGAGAGGAGCTATTAGTACTTCTACTTTTAGAGATAAGGACATTGAGGTTGAGAGAAACAATAATTTGCTCCCGGGCACAATGAAAGTGCTGTAGAAATGATAATGATTGCTGTTGTTGTTACTATGTTTCAGACAGACTGGCCTATTTACTCTCCCTGTATTTTCAGGTTTAGAGCTTGGGTTATAGGCTATGCCCCAGGCTTGGAATGCTCCTTCTCTGCCCATGCCTCTTGGGATCCCTAACCTCCCCCCAAGGCTCAATTTAAGAGCCACCTTGTATGCCAGGTCCTTCCTCCTTCCCTTGCTCTTTGGTTCATCTTGGTTGGCCACATATTACATATCTTTTGAGATCAGATCGTGGCCCCTGAAAGACCCAAGCATTCACTTAGATGACTACCCTAAATGTAAGCTGGTAAAAAGTTAGCTGAACCCAGGCCTAGTGACAGTCTCTGTCTTTGCTACCAAAAGACCATCCAGTTAGGAAGAGCTCATCACCAGAAAATGGGTGGGAGTTAAGAGGGGGGATGAAATGTGGGGGCAAAATTTAGTTGGTTGCAGCAGTTCACAGAGACTTTCTGTTAAGGTAGCATTCACCAAAGTCAGGGATGGGGAGTCCAAGTCCAAAGGATAAGTGATTAGCCAATCAGAGATTGGGAAAATGGGTCCATTATGCCCTCTCTGCAATGGCCTGTTGTGGGACTTGTTTCTAACCCATGACACTTCCCACATTCACCAACATTATGGTCCTTAGTCCCCTGCTCTGCCCCTGAACCTGCCAACTCAAGTGCCCTCCACAGACCCCTTGGGGCAGTCATAACCAAGCCTCTTTCAGGACACCCCCAGCAGCAGCCATGTGGATGCTCCTGGAAAAATCACTTATCCCCACAAGCATATCCATCCTTGCCCTGCCCCCCCCCCCCCATCATCCCCTGACTGTGGCAGGCACCCCTTGGAAGATGGGTTTTGTAACGCTGAGTCATAGACCAGTCGGTAAAAGCCCCTCCTCCCCATTTCACTTTAGGGGGAGCAGTAATTCCTATAGGATGAGCAGTCAATGTTGGGCTGTGATCTTCACTGAGTTGATCTACGCTCCCCCCCCCCCCCCCCAGATCCTCCAGACCAAAGGGGACTTTCCTATGGAGGGAGGGCACCATCATCCGTCCACTCACCCAGGTTAACACCCTTGGACTCATCTTGGATTTCTCAAACCCCCCCCCCCCCCCCCCCCCCCGACCAGTTTCCATGACCTGTCAATTCTCATGTCAGCTTTCATATGTGACCCCTCCTCTCCACTCACACAAATCCACCACCTAGTTCAGACCTGCATCACTTCACTCTTAGACAATTGCCACAGACTGCTGGTTATTCTCCCTGTCTCAAATTTCTTCCCACTACACTCAGCTGCCAAACTGAATTTCTTAAAGTACATATCTTTTTTTTTTTTTGAGGAGAGAAGACAGGGTAATTGGGGTTAAATGACTTGCCCAAGGTCACACAGTTAGTAAGACACACCTCAAGTGTCTGAGGTCAAATTTGAACTCAGGTCTTCCTGATTCCAGGGCTAGTGCTCTATTCACTGCACCACTTAACTGCCCCTAAAGTACAGATCTAACCATGTTCCCTCCTCACCCCCATACACACACAGCAAACTACAGTGGTTCCCTGTTACTTTCAGAATCAAATATTTTATCATTATTATCTCACTCTTCTTTAATTTCTATTTTTATTATCTAGTTGGTATTTTATAATGTGCATGTTTATTAGAACAGTAGCATATATAACATACAATTTATAAATATATTCATATTGGGGGTGCATATTCAAAAATGTCTTCTTAATAAGAGTATGCATCAAAATTGCACTAAGACACAGAAAGCTGATACCCTGTACTGGTGAACAGTTCCTCAGCTGCATAAATAAAACCATATTTGAAAATATTTAAGTAAGAATAAATATATATTTTTTAAAAAGTAGCATCATACTTTTGATTCATATTGAGCCAAATCTTTAGATTTTTTTCATAGGTTCTAACTAGGCTGGGGCAGTCAGACCTCTGTCCCAGGATGGGTCATTTAGAAGGTGATAGCAGCAGCTTCTCTGGACTTTCTGCTTTGCCTGGGTCTAGGACCTTCGTGGATGACAGCTCATCCACTTTTGCACTCCTTGCCCCACCTTCCTTTCCTGGGATGCCCCCCCTCCTGACCATCCCCAACACTAGATGGATAGATGTAGCTTCCTCTTCCTGACCTACCAGCCCCATATCTTTGGAGCTTTATCATTGCTGGCTTTTCTCTCATGCCCAGCTGTGCCCCTTGGGGAGGGGGTGTTGCTTTTCCCTTTACTCACTCCAGTTCCAATATCTTTTCTTCTCTCCTAGTATCAGAGGTCCTACAGCCTAACAACCTCCTTCTTTACCTACCCAGGCTCCTTCCCCTCCCTCATTAGAAACAAGCTTCTTTCCTCTGGGTGTGATGCTTTCAACAGGATCTCATGGTATCCCAGTTTCCACTCACTTTTCCCCCAGGTGAAAATTTTGCTGGTTATGGTTCTTGCCTAGTGTCTGTTTACCTCAATCTCCCTCATTTTGTAATGATGAAATCGATTCTTGGAACCTAAGTGCAAAACTATCCATTTTCTCCCATTGCTTTTTTCTTCATTCATTCATGCATGCATGCATTCATTTATTCATTCAGGCATCTACAATATTAAGCATCTACATATGCTAGGATCTGGGGCCACAAAGACACAAATGAAACAGCTCCTGCCCTTGAGGTATTTGCATTTTATTGGGGAAAACATCCTTTACACATATATGTATATTCAAAATAAATCCAGGGTAATTTTTAAAGAGAAGTAGCCCAGGTTGGGACATAAAGAAAAGCCCCAGCTGAGAGATGGCATTTGGGCTGATCTTTGAAGGAAAGTAGGGGGTCTAAAAGGCTACCAAGGATTTCCCTCCTTGGGCTCCTCCCTCTGCCCCCTCCTCCCATCAATATTTCCTGACTGGTGTTTCATTCCATGCATGACCCTTCTTTCTGCAGGCTGCAATAGCCTGTGCTCCATTTCCTTAGGACCAATGGGTGATAATGGGTTTATTAGATAAAAGAATCCCAACCAATATGTTACCTGTGCCAGGTAACAAGACTTTATCTCAGAAAAGTGTTTCCTCACTGTGGGGTGTGTGTGTGTGTGTGTGTGTGTAAAAACAAACTCTTGTAATAAATATACTGTAGGTAGTCAAACAAAACACTTTCTTATAATGGCCATGTCCAAAAACGTGTCTCATTCTGCACCTTGAGTACATTCTCTCTCTGTCAGGAGGTGGGTAGAAATCTTTATTATTGATTCTCTGCAACTAATCATTGCATTGTTCAGATTTCTTAGATTTTTCAAAGTTTGTCTTCATGATGCTATTGTTATAGTATAAATTGTTTTCCTGGTTCTGCTCACTTCACGCTGCATCAGTTCATACAAGTCAGACTTTGCTTTGATGAGGTGGCAGGTCCTTGGTCTATTAATTCAGAAAAATCCTCTAGCTCTTCATCTCTCTCTCTCTGTCTCCCTTTTCTCTCTCCCCGCCTTTCCCCTCTCTCCCATCTCTCCCCATCACACTCATTCTCCTCCTCTTTCTTTCCCCCCTCCACTTCTTTCTCCTCCTCTTCTCTCTCCCTTTACCTGCCCCATCTCTCTCCTCTTTCTCTTCTCCTTTTTTCTTTCTCTCTGTTTTCCCCCTCTTTTCCCTTTCTTTTCTCTGTCTCTGCCTATATCTTTCTCTTCCTCCTTCTTTCTCTCTTCTCTTATCTCACACATGTAAACACATACACACACACACCCATGTTCGTGTGTGCATGAGCATGAAGCATGGTCCAGCACACATTTATCATTTTGTATTTTTTCATTATCTCCCCAGAGTCCACCACAGAGTCTCACAAATAATAAGCACTTAATAGAATGCTTATTGGAAAACAATTTGGAATTATGCAAAAAAAGAAAACATGACTCAAAATGTCTCTATATTCTTTACGCCATGTATCCAAGGGCTAGGCATATATTTCAAAGAGGTCAAACCAAAATTAATTGACAAGCATTTTTTAAATGCCTGTTATATACTTGGTACCATACTGGGCACTGGAGATACAAAGCCAAAAACTGAAACAGGCCCTGCCCTCAAGGTGCTTACATACTATCAGGAAGAAACAACATATACATAGATTAGTATTTGCAAAATAATTGGGGGTCAGGGTGAAAGAAAGCACTACAGCTGGAAGGGGCATCATGTAGTAGAGGGGGGAACCTGACCTGAGCTTTGAAGGAAATCAGGAATTCTAAGAGTGGAGGAGGGAGTGCATTCCAGGCTTAGGACATGCCCTCTGTAAAGACTCAGAGATGTGAGATGGATTCTTATATGTAAACAACAGTAAGAATTCCAATCTGACCAGAACATGGAATGAATGAAGGTGATAATGAGACTGAAAAGAAAGAAAAGCTCCACATACAACAAAAAGATGCATTGTGGTACTTTTTTTGTGGTGACAAAACTGGAAACAAAGTAGATGTCCATCAATGGGCAATAGCTAAATAAATTGCATGTGGGTACACCCATGTGATAGAATATTACTACACTTTAAGAAACAATACCTATTAAGAATTCAGAGAAACAAGAGAAGTCTTATATGAACTGATGGAGAGAGAAGTAAACAGAAGTAACTAGTAACACAATGTATACAACAACTGTAACAATGTAAACAGATTTAAACAACAAGAAACTGAATATTGTATAATTATATTGTTGGAAGAATTGAGATTATGTATCTTCCTCTCTTCTTTGGAGAAGTGGTGTTGTAGGGAAAGGGCTCTATGGGTGTGGAATAGTGCATATACTGCAAGTGAAGGAGTTGCTTTCTAGGCAAATCTCTGACATTACTGGTTGACCTTTAGCAAGTACTTAACCTCTAATTTACAGAGAATGGTGCTAGCTATCGCAATAAAAGAAGTTTCTCCACTAGGTGTTCCTGACACAGATGAAGTCACTGGTTTGGTCATATTTTTATGCATGTATATATGTGTATACACATTTATATATATACACACACATATTTTTAGGACTTTTTTTTTCAAACCTAGAAAACTGACAAATTGACTTACCTAAAATAAAAATAAATAAAAAAAAATACTTGTTGAATTAGACTAGATAAGTGGAAAGATTCTAACTAAGTCTAGCCTGAGTCATTAGATTTGGTTTCTAGCCCCATCTTGATTCCTTTATAAAGAACCTATTTCCTGTCCCCAAGTCTTTGCATAGGCTGTGCCTTATGCCTAGGGTGCCTTCTTCCTCATCTCTGTTCTTTAGACTCTCTAGCTGATTTTAAGGCTCAGCTCAACTGTCTCTACCTACCCATGGCCTATTCTGACCTATTGGTCTATCGTGGCCTATCATGACCTATTCTCCCCTTTCCAATTGCTGCTCTTCAAATTACTTTGCATTGACTCAACCATGTACATGTTTCTCTCCACCCTCATCTACCCCCTTTGAGGGCAGGCACTGGTTCCCCCCACTTCCTTAGTCATTATAGACTCAGCAAAGTAGTTAATAGATGTTTGTTGAATGAATAATTCAAATTATATATATTCAAATAACTCAAACAAATAATTCAGAGACTCATAGATTTAAAGTTGGAAGGGAGGTTTAGAGGTCATAGAATCTGCTTCTCTTGAGGCACAGAAAAGTTAAGTGATTTGCCCAGGGTCAGACAGAGCTATTAAGTATCTGAGGCAGGCTCTGTATCCAGCTCTTCCTCATTTCAGGTCCAGGATTGGGTTCATTAGTCCAGCTTGCCTCTCCATACTCAGCTGTGTGACTTTGGGCAGATCAGTGCCCTCTCTGGGTCTCCATTTTCTTTATGGGAAAAAGGTGATGGTTCAGATCAGCAGACCATGAGAATTTCTTCTGGTTCTGAAGTCTCAGGGACAAGCTCCCATCCTGAGCCTTCCTGACTGAGCAGCTCTGTGACCTCAGGCTGCAGGATCTCAAACTGCTCATTTATACAGCCGTGTCCTTTAGTGAGAATTCTATCACTCTCTCTCAAATCTCTCATATTAAGAATAAAAGAAAAAAACCCCAACAACCATCCACCTGCTGGATCTAAGAATTTTCTCTGCGAAGGTCAAGGGGAGCAAGTCGTCTTCAATGGACTCGGGCTCCCTGAAACCTGCTCTTTCTGCTCCTTCCCAAAATAGTGCTAAGCCTCCTCTGGCAGCTTTGAATCAGGTCAGTGCCTGCTAGACACAGCATCAAGGCTGTCCTTTCTCCTGGCTTTTCCTTAGCACTTAAGCGGCTCTTTCCTCTGCTCTCTCCCTCTGTCTTTCTGCCAGGAGAGGGTAGGGGTCTCTTTCCTTCCAATTTGTCAAGGTAAAGAGGTCTGGCCCACAAGCCTTCTTTATTCCCACACAAAACAGAGCAGTTGACTCTCTTACAAGCTTAGATTTAGAGCTAGAAGGACCTTGGAGGTGATCTAGTCCAACCCCCTCATTTTACAGATGGGGAAACTGAGGCCCAGGCAGATGCTATAACTTGCCTAAGGGCTAAGAGGTCATATGGCAGGCAGCATGGTACAATGGGAAGAACACTGGCTATAGATTCAGAAGATTCAGCAAATTCTTTGCTGTCTACTCCTGTGGCACCTTGGGTCGGTCAATTTCTTCTGGTAGGATGTGGGTTTGAGAGTTCTTCATCAGTTACTGGTACACAGTAGGTACATAATAAATGCTTGTTGACTTGACTTAGCTTTATATCCATGGCATCCAGAGGGGTATGTAGATTGATGCAGGAAGTCTGTGACCTTGGATGGGAAATACACACACACGCACAAATCATAATATAGATTATATGTATGTATGTATGTATGTATATATGTATCTATCTATAGTCACTAATGTCTAACTGAAATTTAGCATTTAGACATTGAAAAGGTTCAAGACTTCAACTAGATTAGGTAGTCTTTTTTTTTTACTTTTTGGAGGTGGGGAAGGCAGGGCAATTGGGGTTAAGTGACTTGCCCAAGGTCACACAGCTAGTGTTAAGTGTCTGAAGCTGGATTTGAACTCAGGTCCTTCTGACTTCAGGGCTGGTGCTCTATTCACTGTGCAACCTAACTGCCCCTAGGTAGTCTTTAAGGCTCTTTCCAGTCCTAAATCTATAAATTTATGATCCTATGATATCTCTGGGCTTCTAAAATGAGAGGTTTGAGGTTCCTTTCAGCAAGGGATGAGCAGGTCGATGTTTAATAACCAGTCTCTCTCTCTCTGTCTCTCTGTCTCTGTCTCTGTCTCTGTCTCTCTCTCTCTCTCTCTCTCT
>NW_027186457.1:25334464-25343387 GCF_028583685.1 Petaurus breviceps papuanus | reverse complement strand
TCTCTCTCTCTCTCTCTCTCTCTCTCTCTCTCTCTCTCTCTCTCACACACACACACACACACACACACACACACAGGAATTATACTTTAAATAATCTGCATTGTTAAAATTTTCTCTATTATTTTCTGAAACCTAGACAATTAATAAAACAATAAATCAAGCCCTGAGTTGAAGTGCTTACCAATTTCTGAGGTATAAATGTTCCCACTGAAAATTTAAGAGATCTATCTGAGCTGCAATATCAAGAATTTATTTAGTGCCTATTATGTGCTCAGACAGAGGCAGTGTAGGAAGGGGGTATAAAGACAAAAATTAAAGTCTCTGTTTCTTTTCTCTAGCCAGAATTCAACCCTATACCCTCTGAGTCCAAATCTAATATATTTTCCACTCTATCACATTGCCTTCTGGTCTCTACCACCTTGTTGCAAATATGAAAGGTGGAGGTGAGAGTATTTCCCTGGTGAAAGGTACACCTCTCCTCAGGTTCCACCTTCTACCCCACTCCCCTTCTAGGTAACATGAGGCCCCTTTTCTAGGACTGTTGCAGAAAGAAAGAAAAGAAGAAAGAAGTAAGGGAAGGAGGGAGGAAAGAAGAAAAGGAAAGAAGGATGAAAGAAAGAAAGAAGGAAAGAAAGAAAGGAAAGAAGGAAAGAAAGAAAGGAAAGAAGGAAAGAAAGAAGGAGGAAAAACAGGAAGAAAGAAAAAGAAAGGAAAAAAGAGGAAGGAAAAAATAAAGGAAGAAGAAAAAAGGGAAGGAAAAAGAAAAAGAAAGAAAAGAGAAGAAAAAGGAGAAAGAATGAAGGAAGGAAGAGAAAGAAAAAGGAAGAAAAAAGAGATAAAAAGGAAGAAGGGAAGGGAAAGAGAAAGAAAAAGGAAGAAAGGGAAGGAAAAAAGAGAAAGTAAGAAAGAAAAGATAAGAAAAAAGAGAGAGAAAAAGGAAGGGAGAGGAAAAAAGAAAAAGAAGAAAGAGAAGGATAAAAGAAAAATGGAGAAAGGAAGAAAAAAAGAGAAGTAAAAGGGAGATAGAAGGAAGGAAGAGAGAAAGAAGGAAGGAAGAGAAAGAAAAAGGAAGGAGGAAAAAGAAAGCAAAAAAGGAAGAAAGTAAGGAAAAGAGAAAGAAGGAAGAAAGGGAAGGAAAAAGGAGGAAGGAAGAAAGAAAAGGTAAGAAAAAAGGATGGAAGGGAGAAAGCAAGCAAGAAAGAAAGAAAGAAAGAAAAAGAAAGAAAGAAAGAAAGAAAGAAAGAAAGAAAGAAAGAAAGAAAGAAAGAAAGGAAGGAAGGAAGGAAGGAAGAGACTAGAGAATGAGAGAAACTTGAGTCATGTCAGCAGAGCTGATTCAGGTCCAGCAAAATGCAGATCTGGACAAAGAGTGGGGTGTGCACCTCTGAGCACAGTGGGGGCCCCCATGCAGGTTCTGGAGTCTCTGGGGAGGCCGTTGCCTAAATTAGTCCTTCCCTGAATGATAAAAGCAAGTCTTGGAGCCCCTGGGAAGCCGGTGCACAAACTGAGGTCTCCAGGAAGTGATTCTTTTACTAAGGATGCAGGCCAAGCTGGGCCAAACACACCAGGGCAGGAGCCCCACCGGTGGAGCAGGCAGGTAACCTGAGAACCAAGCATCAGAAGGGAACTGCTAAGCCCTGGGAGAGCAGCTTACTGACAGCTGGCTTCAGGGAGGGAGGGGCTCCCCACCTTTCTTCAGTTCAGATGCTACTCCCAGTGAGGGGGTGGGTGGAAGGAAGGGAATAAGCATTTATAGAGTGCCTACTGTGTATGCGCCCAGCACTACACAAAGAACTTTACAGATACTATCCCATTTGATCCTCACAACAGCTCTGGGAGGTAGGTGCCATTATTATCCCCATTTTACAGTTGAGGAAACTGAGGCAAACAGGTTAACTGACTTGCCCAGGGTCACACAACTAGCAAATGCCTAATAACCAAAGCTTCCTGATTCCAGGTCTAGCACCCTATCCCTGAGCCACTGAGCTCTTTTCTGTTCTCTCCCCCTATTACCGTCTTCTACCCCTACCCCTGCCAGTTACTATGTATTTACTCTGTGCGTTTTGACTTTTCTGTGTTTATGTTTCTCCCTCCTACCCTCAGAAGAGTAAGCTTCTTGAGGCAGAGCCTGGGTTTTTATTCTCTTTTACTCTCCAATTTAGCACAACAGTGGCACACAGTTGCTGAATGAATTAGCCAACGAATGAGTGAATAAATTTTTCTGTATAAAGATCTGAATGCCCCGTGTTTTATTTCCTTTCAGCAACTGGGTCAATTTGGGTGTGAGACAAGTAAGTCCTGCTATTGTTCAGAAGTTCTTAAAACGAGGGCCTGTGGATTCCCAAGTGGATCTAAGGACAGATGTCGGGGGCTTGTGAACTCAGATGGAAAAACAAATGCATCTTTATTTTAATCTAATTGATTTCTTTGATAGTCTCGTGTATCTTATTTTCTGCATTCTAAGAAGGGGTTCGCCATACCGCCGAAGGGTCTGTCCAAAACACACAGAAGGGTAGGAGCCCCTGGTCTTGTCAGACTGGCTCTTTCTGCTGAGCAGGGCCTGTGTGGAAGGGAGCCAAAGCAAGGGTGATTCTGGGTGCATAGATTTGTGCCTGTCAATTTTTATTGTCCTGGGCACCTGAGTCTGCAGGTCACTAAGTAGGCACTGTTTGTCCAACTACCACTCGTCATCTCTTGAGGACTCGTCTGGCCAAGTATTGATCATTTATCCTAAATGGGGGGTGGGAAAAAAGAGGTGGAGGAAAAAGAGAAGACTGAAAACCTATGCAAAGCCCCACAACCGTTACCAAGGCCTAGGCTCTGGATCTGCCCCTACCTGTCCAACAGTCAACAAAAACTGCCAGGAGAACTCCCGGAGAGCTGCACACCTTCGTCCCACACTAAGCAAACGGCTCCCAGGTGTGCTTGCCGAGTGGACTCTCCATCAGCTCCTGTCATGCATAAAATGTTTATCCAATTTGTCAAGATAATCTCTCCTCAAATAAGCCTTGGGCCCAGTCCTTGGAACAGCCTGAATTTAGACCATCTAATGTAACTCGGGTGGTTTCTTCTCTCCCCCCAACCCGCTGTGTCAACTTTCCCCCCTGGCCTTTGAGCAAACTGAAAGTAATTATATCATTCTGAAGTGAGTAATCTTTCAGCCTTCGGAGCTGCTGGGGAGTTACTTGGAAATGCTTCTTAGTCCTGGTGTCCTTTTTCCAAACATATATTCTTAGATATTTCACCAAGTTAGGTCCATCCATGACCCCAGAAAGTGTTTGTTCTGGCACATTCTCCAGTGCCTAAGATGACTCAATTAGAGCCCTGGAAAAGTTAAGAGTGGAAATGAGGGAGGGGAGAAAAGGCCCCTTCGCCCCCACCATCCCAGGTATTTCTTGGAAACATGATGGCCCTTGTAAAAGTACTTCAGCGTGAAGTTGGGAGGGCAATCAGAATCATGGAGTAACACCGGGGATGGCTTAGATTGTCTTGTGCTCAAGCCTTCCACCACCCTTGGATTGCCTTGACCTGTGTCAGTCCCCAGGATACAATTTAACATCTGAAACTGGGTGACTGTCATTTTCTAGGTTTCTGACATCGACAATATTTCTTCAGAGCTTACAGCATTTTCATAAACAGGAAGCCAAGCCATTTGACTCTGAGATGGTCTCCCTTTTTACTTCCTTCTGTATCTTCTTAGCCGTGCCCAGACAGCAATCCCCATTTTCTACCATATATGTAATGGGAAGGGTACTCACACACGTACACACCATTTATATGGAGCTATTGTCAATCTGACTGTGGCCTCTGTAGCATCAGAGGGGAGAAGGATTTGGGGGAAGCCGGTATTGCTTCATCTGTGCATTAGGAATGTTTGTTTTCAATCTGGATTCTGAAGGCTGCTACCCTGGGCCAAGGAGATGTCAAATCATTTAAATGTACCCGCCTATGTTTACCTGGAGTTTCATTGATATAAGTGCGCTCCTGGCCTTTGATGGAAAAGAAATGTTGCACATACATTGGAGCTATTATCCATAGTCCCACTCTCACTAATGAGTGTGGCTACTATAACTTTTCAGAGATCTAGGGGTAATTCTGAGGGGATGGAGTATCTTTCTTTCTTTCTTTTTTTTTGGAGAGCAATTGAGGTTAAGTGATTTGCCCAGTCACATGGTTAGTAATTATGAGTCAAGTGTCTGAAGTTGGATTTGAACTCAGGTCCTCCTGACTCCAGGGCTGGTGCTCTATTCACTGTGTCACCTAGCCACCCCTGGAGTATCTTTCTAATAAACTCAGAAGCCCCCACCAGTGTACTTCACCATGTTTATTAGTTGATATAAATTAGTCAGCCAGACTTAGGTTTTTAGAAAGGGGCATTTACTATACTTACAACTGTAAGAACAGTAAGACCATCAAAGGTCTGTGACACTCTCCCATCTGTACATACAGAGTCCAGGGAAAAGCTCAAGCTTAGAGAGCAATGTGGCAAAAGGGTGATAACATAGCTCCTGGAGGTTCATTTACTCGAATCCTTAAGATGTACATATGATATGGCTTACCTTCTCTGCTGGACTCTTCGTAGACATTTGAATTTGCTATTCCTTATTATCTTCAATTTGTCCTTGGATCCCAAAGCCAGTATTGCTAAGAGCCATTTTAAGGAACACCAATAGTATGCCAAAGGGGGAAAAAAAGAACTAGAAAATCAGGGTGTGTGTGTGTGTGTGTGGTGTGGTGTGTGTGTAAACCTCACCTTGACATTTGCTGTATGATTTTGGTCAGGTTACTTAATCTTACTTTCCTCACTTGTACGTGGTGAAGTGAATAGAGTGCTTGACCTGAAGTCAGAAAGACCTGAGTTCAAATCCAGCCCCAGATACTCAGCAGCTGTGTGACCTTGGGCAAGTCCTTAACCCTGTTTGTCTCAGTTTCCTCATTCATAAAATGAGCTGCAGAAGGAAGTGACAAACCACTCCAATATCTCTGCCAAGAAAATCCTGAATGGGTTCATGAAGAGTAGGACATGAGTGAATAGCAATAAAAATGGTGACAGTTTCTGCTTGGGGAGCAAAAGACAATCTGGGTTAAGATTTACTGCCTGAAACAAGAAGGTGGAGAAACCACAAGCTTATCGATGACAGATACTTTCTTTTTTCTTATTTATACAGTAATTTAACTTTTCTCCCCCCTTCCTTTTTTTATCAAGGAGCATTTAGTGGCTGGGATGGCTAGGTGGCTCAGTGAATAGAGCACCAGTCCTGGAGTCAGGAGGACCTGAGTTCAAATCCAGTCTCGGACACTTGACACACTTAACTAGCTGTGTGACTTTGGGTAGCTCACTTAACCCCAATTGTCCTTCCCTCCCCGCTCCAAAAAAGACCAAAAAAAAAAAAAAAAGCACATGCTAGATGCCAGGTGTTGTTTTAGGCACCAAGGATACCAAATCAAAAGTGAACCAGGCACTGCCCTCAAGGAACTTGTGTTTGTTGGGGAAAAAATAACCTGCTCTGAAGATCCTTCGCTCAACCCTCCCTCTCACAGATGGGTCTTGGCTGTTAGAGCTAGGCTACATCTCTCTTTCTGGTGTCTAAGGATAGCCTCACACCTGGCTAAGGTATCAAAAGTAAAAGGCAGGGGTTGCTAGGTGGCACAGTGAATAGAGCACCATCCCTGGAGTCAGGAGGACCTGAGTTCAAATGGCCTGAGACACAACACTAGCTGTGTGACCTTGGGCAAGTCATTTATCCCCAATTGCCCTGCCCTCCCCCCTCCAAAAAGAGCACAAAAAAAAAATATATATATATATATATATAAATGGCATTGGGTGGTTTTTGTCCCATCCTTATATAAGTAAATACAAAATAAATTTAAAGTCCAAAATACCAAGAAAGCTTCTGAATTAATCTTTGCTTCTTCTCCCTCCCTTACTCAACACATCCAATCACCATTTAGTGCCTGATATCTAGTCGGTGTTCAATAAATGCTCATTGCTGTTGTTACAATACTATTCCTTCTCTGTTCCTGCTCCTAGTTCAGGATCTCATTACTTCTTTCCTGGATGATTGCAATAGTCTTCTAACCATCTCCTTACTTATAATTTCTCTTCTCCAAGAATCAAAAGCAGGTGGAAAGGACCTTGGAAGAAGGAAACTAAGGCTTCGTACTGAGTATTTTTCAAATATTATTTCATTTGATCCTTACAACAACATTGTGAGAAAGGTGTTATTATTATCCACATTTTACTGGAAACTGAGGCAGACCGCGGTTAAATTACTTGCCCAGGTCTGGTGCTCTCACTACCATACCACCTGACTACCTCTGAGGAACAAGGGTAGAGAGCACCCATTTCAGCTACTTCTTCAGATAGATAGCAGTGACCTTTCAGGTCTTCTGATAGGTCTTCTCAAACCACCCAGGACTTCATGGCTGAGAGCTTGTGGGGTACAACAGAAATAGTGCTAAATCTGAAGTCAAGAGAGGAGGCTTTGTTTGAATGCTACATCTAAGTATCAGCAGCTGCAACAACAATAGTAATAATGATGATGATAGAATCATTTGTAAAGCATTTAAGCCAAGCTCTTCACATACATTATATCATCCAAACAGATTGCAATGAATACCAAGGAAAGATTCAAAGTGTCTTACCCTGGGCAAACCAGTTATTGAATCTCTCTCTGCCTCAGTTTCCATATCTGTTAAATGGGGATGATGATTTCTGCATGTATTTTACAGAATTACTATAAGGATAAAATGCACTTTATAAATTTTAAGATAATATATAAGGAACAACTGTTATTACCTAGCCAAAAAAGTAGCAGAATGACCCAAACTCACATTCAATGCCACAATCTGGCTGTTTCTTCCTTGCTTTCTATGGCTCCCCTTCCTTTCTATGCCAGCCTAGTGGGACTGCTCCTTTTCCTCTTCTGTTCCTTTATCCCTGGTCTTCTTTGCATTTTTGCTGACGACAAACTCCTTTATGACTGCTGAAGTTCATTCCTTCTTTCAATATGTGATTTAGGTGGCACTTCTTCCAAGAAGCCTTGATTTCAACCTCTGACACTCACTCCAAGAAGTGATACCTCTGCCTTCCATTTTTTCATAGCACTTTGTTTAGGGCTCTCCTTGGAATCCATCATATTCTTTTTTTTTTTTAAATCACATTAAAAAGAAAGATTTATTTTCATTTTGAACTTAACAAACACTGAGCAAAATGGACGTTCCAGATACAGAGCAGGAAAGAGGACCGCACATCAAACTGTTCATCTCTATTACATATAACTTGTTTTATTCTATAACTTTCAAAGCTGTCCAGCTTGTCTGTATTTCCTTCTGGCTTTCTTTCTGTTCTCTTCTGTGTATTAAAAAAAAATAAAGTTCCAATGATCCTATTTCCTCCCCCCCCCCCTTTTTTTGTCAGTTCTTTTGCTAATGCTTCCTCTCCTTAATTCCTTCTTCCCCCAAACTGAAGAAAAAAAGAAAAAATAAATCCTTGTAACAAGGATTGCTTAATCAAGCAAAACAAATCCCGACATCGGCCATGTCCAAAAACATGTGCCTCATTCTGCATCTTGATTCTTTCTCTTCTCTGTCAGGAGGGAGGTAGCAGGGTCCAGCATTAGTTCCCTGGCATCACAGTTAGTCTTTACTCTGTTCAGAATTCTTGTCTTTCAAAATTGTTTTTCTTTAGAATGGTGTTATTGTATCAGCCATTTTCTGGGTTCTGCTTTACCCATCACATTTCACATTTGATTTGGTTAAGATGATATATGTAAAAGACTTGGCTTAAATCATTATATAAATTATTTCTCCCTACAGCATAGTTATTTGTATAGGTTTTAACCTCCTTATTAGACTATAAGATCCTGGAGGACAGAGTGTGAGTCTTGTTTCATCTTTGTAACCTATGATTAGATTACAAGCACATTGCCTTACACATGGTAGGTTCTGTATTGTAAGTTTCTTGAGGTTAGGCTCTCTCTTTTGTCTAATCTGTATCCCCAGCACTAGTACATTGCCTGACATATAGTAAATGCTTAGTAAAGTGTTATTGACTGACTATTAATATATACATAAATGTGTATATATGTACACACACATGCAACCAAAAAATCAATATTTTACTAGAACCTTGATGGGGCAAATATATCCTGTCTCTATAAGAGTTAGGTCAGAGCATGCATGGATTATAGACAAATAATTTGTACTCCCTGAAAACCATGATTTTTTTTTAAAGTCTGGACACAATATTTCAAGAAATAATAGATGTGATTTACCCAGATCTATTAGAACTAGAAGGTAAAGTGAGGATTGGACTCTACTAATCACCTCTTGAGAGAAGGCTCCAAAAGAAAAAGTTCAAGGAAAGTCATAAACAGAAACCAGAACTTCCACATTTTACAAAAAGCCCGAGAGAAGTTTAAGGAACCATAGTCAAGATTGTACAAAACCTGGCAGCTTCTGATATAAATGAGAGGAGATCTTGGAACACAATATTCCAAAAGTCAAATGATATGGGGTTATAACCAAAAATAACTTAAAATACAAAATACAAAGTTGCATATTGTCTTACAGAGTAAATCTCTCTTTGTCCTTGCCTCTATCTCTGTTTCTCTGTCTGTCTCTCTTCCTCCTCTTTCTCCATCTCCTCCCCCTTACATGTGTTTCTCTCACTTGGGACAGTAGATTAAAACTTAAAAGTCAAGCCTCCCCCTCCCCCCCACCATTTTATAGATGAGAAAACTGAAGCCTTTGGAGGTTAAATGACTTGTCCAATGTCACAGAAGTGGTGGTTAAATACCAAAAGGGATTATATATGTAAAGTGGGGAGGAGGGGGATAGGGGAGGGAGAGAGAGAGAAAGAGAGAGAGAGAGAGAGAGAGAGAGAGAGAGAGAGAGAGAGAGAGAGAGAGAGAGAGAGAGA
>NW_027186457.1:25319774-25334064 GCF_028583685.1 Petaurus breviceps papuanus | reverse complement strand
TCACTTGGGACAGTAGATTAAAACTTAAAAGTCAAGCCTCCCCCTCCTCCCCACTTTACATATATAATCCCTTTTGGTATTTAACCACCACTTCTGTGACATTGGACAAGTCATTTAACCTCCAAAGGCTTCAGTTTTCTCATCTATAAAATGGTGGGGGGGAGGGGGAGGCTTGACTTTTAAGTTTTAATCTACTGTCCCAAGTGAGAGAAACACATGTAAGGGGGAGGAGATGGAGAAAGAAGAGAGAGAGAGAGAGAGAGAGAGAGAGAGAAATGAATAAAAGACTTTCAAACATTTCTGAGGAAAATACCAGAGCTGAGTTGGAACTTTGAAATGCATACACAAAGGTCAAGAGAAACCAAGAAGTTTAGAAAGACCAATTTATTTGAACAATTTGGAAAGGGCCATATGACAATTCAGTACTAACATTCTAATGGTGGAGAAGAAACAAATGCGACTTCAGAACCCTAGTATTTTCAAAAGGTATTGAGGTAGTTAAAGATGAAAACAGAAGCCCTGGGAATGTATTGTTTCTGTTCTGAGGGTTTTAAAGTGAGAAAAAGAAGGGAAAGTGAAAGGATATGTTAGTGTAAAAATGAGGGAAAAAAGGGGAGAGTGGAACTTGCTATTTCTCCTAATTGTGGTATGTAAGAATTAGAGAATACAAACAGGGAGGAAAAGGGGAAGAGTGACATGAAGATCAGACTCTTATTTGAACTGAACAAAGGAGAGATGCACACACACACACACACACACAAGTGTTTGGCATAGATATATTTCAAATTCATCAGGGAAAGAAGGTTGAGGAGAGGTTTTCAGGTAGTACTGTGGAGATAGCACTGGACCTGGAGTCAAGAAACTTGAGTTCAAATCTGCCCTGTCACATACTAGCTATCTTACTCTAGGCAAGTTATTTAATCTGTTTTCCCCATCCATAAAATGGGGATAACAGCACCAACCTCCTATGTTGCTTTGCAGATGGTAAAGATCTACTTCATTTAGTCTTTACAATGACCCTGTGATATAGGAGCTATTATTATCCCCATTTTACAATTGAGGAAACTGAGGCAGATAGAGGTTATTAATATTAGCTATTATTATTAGCAGAATATGAGGCTAAAAGGGAGAGAAGTGTTGTAACTGAATTCCCTAAGGGGGAATTAAGTGTGGAGAAAAAAGAAACTTAAAAAAAAAGCCCCAACAACCCTGAAATTTAAGAGGATTCTTATCAATTAGAGACTGGTTGAACAAATTGTGGTATAAGAATGTACTATGAATATTATGTCACCCATAAGAAATGATGAAAGAGATGTTTTCGGAGAATCCTAGGAAATAAGGACATCTGACAGATGAAAGTGAGCAGAAGCAGAACAATTTATGCAAGGAAAATAACATTGCAAAGGAAAACAACTTTCAAAAATGTCAGTGACTTTAATGCAATGACCAACTGTATCTCCAGAGGACCTAGGATGAATGAAGCATGTCAGCCTCCTCCTGACCAGTACAAAAAGCGATGTTTCTTTTTCAACATGGTCACTATTGTGGATTTGTTTTGTCAACTGTACTTATGTGTTAACAAGGTTGGTTTTTGTTGTTGTTGTTACAAAAACAAGCACTTTTTCTGTTTCTAATTGAGAGAGTCAAGGAAAGAAGGGGTAGGTTAGCAATAGTGATGTTAAAAAAAGAGATTCATTTAAATATATTTTTAAAAACAAGTAGAGGTAAGTACACAATGAAGTACAGTATGGTAGGACAGTTTTGAAAGTAACATGGAATTGATTATATATACTTGAAAGAAAAATCATTGGTATGAAATGGAGATTCAAGATTCTCATTGGGGGTTCTACTGTACACATGGAAATATTATTATTATTTAATTAATTAATTGGTTCTTAAGTTCAGAATAAATAAAATTGTTTTTAAAAAAGGAAAAAAAGTATCAATGCATGGAGCTGTGATAATTGTCCTACTGGGAGAGAAACCAAATCACATAGCTCAGTGTGCCCTCCTGGTCTCCCAAGACCTAACATGGGCACACCAGTAAAACAGAACACTTAAGGAGTCAAATTATCCATCTTGCCGCTCAAGGTAAGTTTATACAAGACACTTAACAAAAACACATGTTAGGACTTGTTAAGTCCTGAATGGAGGTAAAGAATACTACCCAGGAAATAAGGGATGGGAAAAGGATTGAATCACAAGAGTAAGAAATAACAGATGGATGGTGGGCACACTGCACTGGGACCCAGAGAAAGGCTATTAAGAGACCTTTCTGGAGGACTGAGGGGAGGACATGAACAGGAATCAGAGGATGAGCAGGAAATTGAGGCAAACAGGGATAAGTGACTTGCCCAGGGTCACACAGCTAGCAAGTGTCTGAGGCCAGATTTGAACTCAGAAAGATGAGTTTTATTGACTCCAGACCCAACACTCTATCTATCAAGCCACAAGTATACATTCACAACACACATACACATAGACATACACATGCATATCTACATAAAAATATATGAATATATACAATATAAAATATATGTATGTATGTATATATACACATATGTGCATCTATGTTTATATATACTCATGTAAACATATATATGTATACAGGATAAATTTAAAGTAATCTAAAGTGAAGACATTAATATTACTATATTTAAACACTTAAAAGCATGATCCTGAGCAGGAGTCCATAGACTTCACTGGTTGCCAAATGGGGCCATGACACAAAACAGGGTAAGTATCCTCTGCTCTACAGCATATATTATTTTGACCTATTAGATGGAGCTAGTCTAACATCCAGATGCACAACTCACGCAAATAAAGATATCACTACCACAACTACCACTACCACATCCTCCGTGGCCCCAGATTTGATATTTGGAGTGTTCTGAGTGTATAAAGAGGAGGAGAAATATGAATAATGTCAAGAAATGGAAAAGAGAGAAAGAAACAACATGAGTAATTGGGAAGAGGAGGCTCACCTCCAGTGGGGAGCCAGCCCGAATGTGCTACTGGTGCAGACCCAAGACTCACTGATGGTCTCTAATCAAACTTTCTTATGAGATTCTACAATGGGATCTTCTCCAACCTTTAACTGCTCCATGATTATCCACCTGATGGATATGGGCTAGTGGTCCTGGGCTGTGATGATGCTGGATGGCATTTTCTGAAAATGGAAGGCTAGATAATGTCTTCATGATGGCTAATTTGCTCTGGATATGCTGCCCTTCCTATATAAGGCAGAAGACATCAGTATACGTTACTCCTAATTGATTTCTGTCATTATCAAGTGATTGATAGTAATGTTGAGTAAAGCTGGATTGAGTCTACTTCTAAATGGGCTTCTTGCCCAATCTGGACCCTCACCCAATAGCAGAAGCTGCCAAATGCAGGTTCCTTCCAACTTTTAAATTCTGTGATTATGGATACTAAGGCTATACCGAGAGGCCCAAAGCACAAAGGGTTGGCACGATGGTAGCAGCAAATATTACTCTTTACTCACTTATTCATTTCATTATCCACCTATCAATCAATCAACACTTATTAGGCCCTTACTATGTCCCAGGCACTGTGCTAAGTGCTAAAGACACAAGAAGAGGCAAAAGACAGTACCTGCCCTCAAGGAGCTTATGGGGGAGACAACATAGAAACATATATAAAAATATACATATACCCATTAATATTTATATGTGTATATGTGTATACACATACACACACACATTCAGGATAATTAGAAAATAACAGAAGGAAAATACTAGAATTAAGAGGGGTAGGTGAAAGACTTCAAGTAAATGATGGGATTTCAGTTGAGCCTTAAAGGAAGCCAGGGAGGTCAGAGGAGTGGAAGACAGAGTTCCAGGCATGGGGAACATCCAGAAAGAATGCTTTGACCCCCAAAATGGAGTACTTTCTTTATGGAACAGCCAGGAGGCCAGTACAACTGGATCAGAGTATATGTTGGGGAGTAAGGTGGAAGAAGATTGGATCTATTCATTTATTTGATTCTTCCAACAAGGCTGGAAGATGTTTGCTATTATCCCTTTTTGCAAATGCAAAAACTGAGTCTCTGATGGGTTAAAGTGAGTTGTTTGAGGTTTCTTTTCTTTTTTTTTTTTTTGCTTTTTTTTGGGGGGGGGGGGAGGGCAACTGGGGTTAAGTGACTTGCCCAAGGTTGCACGGCTAGTAAGTGTTAAGTGTCTGAGTCTGGATTTGAACTCAGGTCCTCTTGACTCCAGGGCCAGTGCTCTACTCACTGCAGCATCTAGCCACCCCTTGAGGTTTCCATAGCAAGTATATGATGCAGGATTTGAATACAAGTCTTCCTGGTTCTTTCCAATACACTGCATTGTCTCTTCCATCTCCTAGGCACTGAGCCAGGTTGCTTCTCTCTGTGGTGGATATCATGGTTGAACTATTTATGCTATTCCTATTATCATTGTTATTATTGAAAATTTATCTTCCCAAAGTCTTGTTGATTCAATCATATATTTATCTGAACATAGAGACATATCATGTGACTTGTGGAACTATAACTTGCGAAGGGAACTAGAAAAAGAAAATAAACAATGTCTTATATTTTCTTATTCCTAGGAAAAACACCCATCCTCTCTGCAGGGTAGTTCTGTAGTGGGGCCATTAAAAAAAAAAGTGAAGAATAGCATATACATGACTGTAGGGGATTGGGATGCTTACATAGAGACATTTTACACTAAGCCTATGCATGTTGAACTTGCAAAAAAAGTTTTTTTTCACTATAACAAGGAATTTTGTCTTGTGCCCTGGTCAAACCATATCTGGAATATTGAATTCAGTACTTGGGCTATCATCAAGGAAGAACAGGGATACACTAGACTAAGTCTTAAGGAAGGCAATCAAGATGGCGGAGGGCCTTGAGTCGATTCCATATGTGTATCAGCTGTAGGCTGGAGAAGAGAAGGTTTAAAGGTTATGTGATCAACCATTTTCTTCCAGGATTTGAAGGGTTGTCATCTGGGTGAGGGATTAGACTTCTGTTCAGTCCCAGAGGCTAAAACCACCACTGCAATGGAAAAAGGCTAAAAAGAGGAGGAGGTAGATTTGATATATTTAAAGGAAAAACTCCCTAAATGATCGAGTTGTCAAACAGCAGAAGTCTATGTTGGGTTGGGATGGACAGGTGAGCCCTCCTTAGGTATCTTCAAGCAAAAACTGGATACCTGCAGTCTGGTTTGATGTAAAGAGGATGACTCTTAGACTTCAGAATGGATTAGATGACTCCGGGGACCTGCCCTGCCCTGTTCTGAGACTCACACTCTTGAACCAGCTGAATGGCAAAGAGAATGGAGCATGCTTGGGAACAGGAAGACCTGGGGTCACAGCCAAACTCAGACACCTACTAGCTAGGCGACCCTCGTTAAATCATTAACCTTTGTTTGCCTCAGTTTTCTTACTTGTGAAAATGGAGATAATAGTACTCACCTTTAGGGTTGTGAGGATCAAAAGAATGAATAAATGTAAAAGTGTTTTGCAAACCTCAAAGTACTATGTATTATAAATATAAGAATATAGAAATATATTATAGGTTATCATATGATGTGATATATGATGTGATGTGATGTGGTATATGATGTAATATATCATAATATGAAACATATTACAGAATGACAATATAAAATATATACTATACATAATATATAGTGCATACATAGTATATAATATATGCCCCATGCTATATTGTAATAATATATTACAAAATATATTATATGTATACATTATAATATATAATATATGTTATTATTTATGATATAATATATGACAATATAATCATACAATATACTATAGTATATTATTTATAACATAATACAATATATTTTTATTATATAATATTACATATATCATTACATCTATAACATATTACATTACACTATGTTGTATGTCATAAAATGTATCACATCATAATGATATACTACATACACTCTAACATCATATAGTATAGAACAGATATTCCAGCTATATTCCATATAAAGTATAATGTACAGTGTGTACTAATGGAATATATAATACATAGTATATATTACTTACTACACTCACTTTATAATACAAATATAAAATGAAACTTTTATGATAAACATTAAGCAAATATTTATTAATACTAACATATTTCTATAACAAATATTAAATAATAGCAACATGATCAATGTTTGCTATATATTAACAGAGACATATCATGTGACTTGTGGAACTATAACTTGTGAAGGGACCTAGAAAGAGAAGGTAAACAATTTCTTATATTTTCCTATTCCTAGGCACTTAACCTTTATTTGCCTCAGTTTCCCCAATTGTGAAATGGAGATAATAACAGCACATACCTCACAAGGTTATTGTGAGGATCAAATGACATAATATTTGTAAGACATTTAGCACAGTGCCCAGTACATAGTAGGTGTTGTACAATTGGTTATTTCTTTCCGCCTTCCTTAATATTCAGTCGATAAACATTAAGTATCCACAATGAGTCAGACACTGCTAATTGTTGACAGAGTGATTGAAAAGAAATGGTCAATATGAAGAGTTTAGAGAAACCCGGAGAAGATTCATAACATCTGATATGGATTAAAGTCAGCAAACCTGGGAAACTGATTAGTGCTCACAAGTCTCTTTCTACTCTGGCAACCAATCCAATTCAACTCAGTTCAACTTTTATTAAGCACTTCACACTGGGTCAGGTGCTATTGTAGAGACTGGATATATATTCCCAAAGGTATAAGCAACACATACATGGAAAATGAATGTGAAGTACATCTCATGATTATATTATGATCCTATGATCTTTCTGGGTCTGTCTCTCAAATGAGGAAGTCGGACCAGACCGTCATCCCCTCTAGGCTCCTATGAGATGCTCCTAGAGCCAGTTAATGACACACAGGAATGAGAAACTTGTTTCGTGTTTCTTTGGGGAGGAGGGCTTTTTTTTTGAGGGGGAAGGCAGGGAAATTGGGGTTAAGTGACTTGCCCAAGATCACACGGCTAGTAAGTGTTAAGTGTCTGAGGTCAGATTTGAACTCAGGTCCTCCTGACTCCAGGCTTGGTGCTCTATTCACTGGGCCACCTAGCCTCCCCTTTTGTGTTTCTTCAAGCAGCTATAGCCATCCCTGAATAATTTGGGGACCCCAGAAGTGTCTTATGCTGAGCTTTTGGAAAACTCAACCCCAAAGGGCTTTGGGACAGGAGACTGATAAGTAGATGAAGGTAAATCTTTTACTCTTGGAGCAGCCTGGCTAAACCTGGCCCTTCTCTCCCTCACCTTAGGCTAGCACTTCTCCCCTCCCACCCCCAAACGTCATTGCATTTCTTTTTTACCGAGCTTTTTTATTTGCTTCTCTGTCTACTTGTCTCTGAAGTAGAATGTAAATTCCTTGAGGACAGAAACCATTTACATTCTTGCTTTTGTAATAATAATAATTAATTAGTAACATTTATGTAGGGCTTACTTTGTGCCAGGCATTGTGCTAAATGCTTTACATCTATTATCTTATTTGATCCTCACAACAACCCTGGGAGGTAAGTGCTACCAATATCCCCATTTTACAGATGAGGAAACTGAGGCAAACAGGTTAAGTGACTTGTCCAGGTTTACAGAGTTACTGAGGGTCTGAGACTGGTTTTGGACTCAGGTTTTCCTGACTCTAGGTTCAACTCAAAACACTTCTCATATGAGCATGTCCTTAGTACATAGTAAGTATTTATTAAAATGCTTGTTAGATTTAATGAAATTTTATTTCTTTTAATTGTTATTTTTTCTACATTTCATCCCCTCCTCTCCATTTACAAAAAGAAAAGAAAACCCTCACACCATTGGTCACATTGACAGATGAGTGTCTCATTCTATACCTTGAGTAAATCACTTCTTTATTAAGGAACATGTTTTCATCATGAATCCTCTGGAATCCTGGTTGGTCACTACACTGAATAGAGTTCTTGAGCCTCTCAAAATTGTTTGTGTTTACATGGTTCTTCTAGTTCTGTTCATTTCACCGTCTTTCAGTTTCCACAAATTTTGTTTAATTTCTCTAAAACCCTCCCTTCTATCACTTCTTATTGCATAAATATATTATTCCAACATGACTGAATTAAACTGGATTTCCAGGAAGTATCTGTTGATGCCTTTAGTTTTTCCATGGAAGGAATTTCCAAGTATCTTCCCCAGCCCTACTCTCCCTGCCCTCCTCCACTACTGAGCCCTGGTTTGCAACAACGAGACGCAAGCCAAACTGACATAAATATGTTGACTGAGTGTATACAATGTCCTGTACCCATAGCCCCCTCCCCCTTTCCAAGAAAAGGAAGGAGGTGTTCTTGATTTCTTCTCTAGAACCAAGATAGGTGATTATAATCACACAACATTTGACCTTGTCTTTGCGTTATTTTCATATATATTATTGTGGTCTTTGTGTATGTTGCTCTGGATCTGTCTCCTTGACTTTACATCACTTCTCACAAATCTTCCCATGTTTCTCTGACCTCTTTGTATTTGTCCTTTCTTACGGTAAAGGAATATTCCATCACATGTCCCAGCAGCCCACTTTGTGGCTGAGTTTTTACTCTATGGATAGCACCTTAGGAAGCCTGAGAGGAGATGAAAGGATGTGAGTAACTGAAGTCTTTAGGGGATTACCCACAGCCCAGCTGCTGCTCTCCTGGTTTGGTCTGCCCACAGACAGGCAGCTTCTCAGAGGAAGCCATCAGACAGCCTCAAATGGGGGGTGTTAGGAGGGAGAAGCAATCATAAAGTTAAAACCCAATGAGATAATCGAGATTAGCTTTTGTGTGATCTTGCCATGTTTTCACCTATTTCAAAACCAGAGTACCCCGGGCTTGTTGAGCAATGGGGCCAGCAGTCCAGGGCAAACACAGCCCAAGGACTGATAAGAATCCCCAGAGTAAACAGTGAATTCCGACTAATGGCTAAGTCACTAAGGTAGGTAAGACCCAGACCAAATACACGCCCTTAGTCAAACACCATTTCATTAACTCAGGTTACAGTGGCTCAGGGAAAATTTTCCCCTTTATGCTTGTCAGATGGAAATTAATTATCCATCATGCATCAATCACTCTTAGCTCTGATGTCTTGTGTGGACATTAAGGATTCCAAAGCATTTTGTCCAGATGGGCCCTGGAGCATACTAGGGTGTCCCCTGCTTTCTGATTTTTTTGGCAAAGCACTCATGGGGTTTATACTGATCACTCTGGAAGACTCCTATTAAAAAAAATAAGCTTGGAGTTGGGGAGTTTTGGGCAACTGGGAAACATTTTGTCCAACAGAGTATAAGATTGGTCTTGCTGAGTTAATCTAATTGAGTAAGTATGGATGACAGCTTACTTTAGTGGTACAGAATTGTTTGGTTTTTACAGATGAGGAAACTGAGGCCCAAACATCACAGGATCATACATCATAGATTTAGAGCAGGATAGGACATCAGAGACCATCTAGTCCAACCCCTTATGGTACAGAAGAGAAAATTGAGACCTAGGGTATTTAAGTGATCTGCCCAAAGTAAGTTAGAGATATGGAATTTTAACTCAGGTCCCCTGACTGAATCTTAAGGTGGAATGGATCATATAGGCCATTGAGGACAATTTCTTTTTTACAGATGAAGAAATTGAAGCAGCACAGAGAAGTTCAATGACATTCCCAAGGTAACAGTCAGTGTCTGGGGTAGAATTTTAACTTAGGTCTTTCTGCCTTCAAGTCTGGGGTGCTGCCCACTGTATGACAAGCCACATCCTAGGGCTGGTTCTCAGAGAGGTGTAAAGTGAAATGCTAGAGGTCACACAGCCAGTAAATATCCGAGACAGAATTTGAATCCCAGCTGAATTTAAATCTCAGCTCTAATACTTGAGTTGATTTCCATTCAAAAAGAATTTTATTAAGCATCTACCATGTGCTAGGCGTTATGCCTGGCTCTTGTCATATAAAGACAGAAACACAATCCCTGACTGCAGCTGTTGTTTTACTGGGTGAGGAGGGAACATATAATAATACATCATGACATATAAATCAATATAAAATATGGTATGTACAAAAAAAAGGTACAAAGTCATAAGGATGGGAAGGAGGCCATTAACAATTAGGGAAACCTCATAAGGAGGTAACGTTTGATCTGATCCTTGAAAGAAGTCTAGAGTCAATGAGAAGAAAAGAGTCAATTCCAAGGATGTGAGACAAACGGTTCAAAGTTCTGGAGGTGGGAAATGGTATGTTGAATCCCTTGAATGACACACCTAACAGTCATCCATCCTTTGCCTGAAGATCTCTAATGAGATAGGGGGAACCCACCACTTTCTAAGGTAGCTCATTTCACTTTTGGACAGTTTTCTTTTTTTTTTCTCCTGAGTTTAAAAAGTTTTTTTTTGTCATCATCACCACCACCACCAACATCAAAATAATAATAATTTTGATGTTATTTTTTATGATGATTTCCAAATTCTCTCCCTCCCTCTATTCCTTCCTCCACCCATTGAGAAGGCAAGCGATATGATCCCCATTATGTATGTGAAGTCATGCAAAACATATTTTCTGAAAAGTTTTCAAGCTGAAATTTGCCTCTTTTCAACCTCTGTATAGGTTGTTTTCCTTATCAGATTATAAGCTCCTTGAGAGCAGGAATTAGTTTTCCTTTTCCTTGATGTCCCTGCCCCTTAATACAGTGTGGGAAACATAGTAAGCACTTGATAAATACTTATTGAATTGAACTGCAGAAGATCTGGGATTCAAATTCAGTTAGGAGACACCTGGGCTCAAATCCAAATTTTCTCCCTCCCTTCCTTCTCCCTCTCTTTTTCCCTTCCCTCCTTCCTTCCTCCCTTCCTCCCCCCACCTCACGGTAAGCAATTTGATATAGGTTATTCATGTGATGTTTTAGAATCTACAGACATCATCAGAATGAGCAGGAGATAAAAATAAAATTGAGAATATTAGAATTATACAAATCATAATAGGCAATAACACAAATAAGTCCCATTCTGGCCCTGCTTCTAATCTTCCTTGAGTGTTTGCATTCTACCCCTAGCTCTCATGGAACAATTCAGGGTGATTTCTCCTCCCCAAATTTGCCTTTGAGAGTCTCTAGCAATACCATAGTTAACCACAAGAACTCTTCTTGAGCTTGAGAACAAATCAGTCCAAGTTGCTGACCCAAAGATGGGTCCTTGCTGCAGTGTAAATCATAGCTAAACAGGCTTTGGGTTATTTCCAAATGACTCTTAAACCAACAGCCAGAGGCCTCTGGAATTCCAGGTAGAGGATGGGGATGTTGACCTTCAGGGGATACTTGATGTTTTTTTAGTGAAGCAACTGAAGGAGTCCCAGGAAAATCTTCTCCTGATTCCTTCCCTGTCACCCAGGTGTGCTCTGGACCTCAGGGATGGGAGGGAATTCTGTACCCCTGTAACAGCTATGAGTGTCTTTCTTCTGGGGCCCCCCATTAGGTTACCATGCACGTTTCCTGATGGTGGAATGTGAGTGGACAGGAAGCATAGGGTTGTAGAAAGAGTAATTTTAAGCTCTTGGCATTTAAAACATTCACATACATGTGACTCCAGGTAACCTCTCCAGGCTCTGGTAACTGGCCCTGTGCTAGGGAGGCATCAGGAGGGTTTGGAGAAGATATTGTCAAGGACCCACTACTCGCTCCCCTTCCTTCTCCTATACACACTCTGCCTTCCAGACAAACAAGATAACTGGCTGTTCCCAGACCTAACCATTCCATTTCTCACCTTGTGTCCCTCCTCATACCTAGATTATTCCCTCTTGTCACTTGTACCTATTAGATTCCCTCATTTTCCCCAAACCTCAGTTTGGATTCCAACCTTCTACAAAAAAACATCTTCTGATCCCTTTAATACTAAAATATCTTTGTACATGTTGAATATTACCACTAGAATATAAGCTCCTTGGGGCGGCTAGATGGTGCAATGAATAGAGCACCTGCCCCAGAGTCAGGAGGACCTGAGTTCTAATCCTGCCTTAGACACTTAACACAAAAAACTAGCCATGTTGACCTTGGACATGTCACTTAACCCCAATTGCCCCTCCCCCCAAAAAAGCAAAAAAAAAAAAAAAGAATATAAACTCTTTGAGAGCAAGGGCTATTGTATTTGAGTCTCTATATTCCCGGATGCCAGAACAAAGCTGGACACACCAGGAAGCACTTAGTAAATGCCTGTTGAATTGAAGTGAATTGAATTCTCAGAGGTGGTATGCAGTAGTGCTGAGAGGGCTGGACTCCCAGTCAGGGAGCCTTGGGTTTGAATTCTACCTCAGATAGTTACTACCCATGTGACTCTGTACAGGTCATTTATCCTTACTCAACCTCAGTTTTCTCTTCTGAAAATAAGAGGGATGAACTTGATGAAATCTATGGTTCCTTCCAGTTCTAAATTTCTGTTTCTATGTATCTAGAGGTAGAAGGTTTGAGTCTGAATCCAGATTCTGGTTGACACTAATCATTATTACCTAGGAAATTTGCTTAACTTTTGCTGAGTTTCTGCATATGCAAAATGGAAAAAAAATATACTTTCACTACCTGCCTTGTTGCTAGGTAGAGGCTTTGTAAGCACTGAAGTCCTGTAGGGATATGAGACAACTTGATTACTATGTTCTAGGGCTTTTGTGGAGTTTAGCAGCCCCAGTTCAAATGATTGCTTACATTCAAATAATGACCATTTATCTGATTGTCCATTTGAAGGTTTTCTTGTCTGGAGATACTGTCACTCGGATTATTTTTTTTAATGAATTTCTTTTTTTTCTTTTTAAAAATATTATTTATTTACTTTTAGTTTACAACATTCAGTTCCACAATCCCTTGAGTTTCAAATTTTCTCCCCTTCTCTCTCCTCTCTCCCCAAATTAATTTCTTTATTACAGAGACTTATGATTTTGTTTCTGTATGTTCACCACAAAGTTCAGTGTCTTCTTTACATGTTTAATGTTACATGCTTAATAAATGTTTGTTGACTTGGTTTGATTTTTAGAGATTTGTATTGTATGATAACCCAATTAATAACAATAATAAAGACTCATTTATATAGCATGGTAAGATTTATAAAGTTCTTTATATACATGATAGCACTTTGGATAGAGTGGAAGACTCGTTTTTGTGAGTTCAAATCTGACCTCAGACATTTACTAGTTATGTGATCCTGGGCAAGTCATTTAACCCTGTTTGCCTCAGTTTCCTCATCTATAAAATGAGCTGGAAAAAGAAAGGGGAAACCATACAGATGTCTTTGCCTAGAAAACACCAAGTGGTGTCACAAAGAGTCTGACATGACTGGAAAATGACTGAACAAAAAAAATTCTATATATTATAGAGAGGCATATGGAAAAATGACTGAACTCTGTCTCTGTGTATATATATATATGTGTATATATATATATATACAGAGAGAGAAATAGATATAGATATGCACACATTATAGAGAGGTATATAGTGCAGTGGACAGAGTACTAGTTATGTGATTATAAAATCACTTCCTCTTTCTGAGGCTCAGTTTCCTCATCTGTAAAATGGGGATAATAATACCCACAGCATAGGTATTATTAAATATACACTTATAAGTATATGAAATATACTTATACTGAATTCTTAGCAACATCCAGCACATAGTAGGTGCTTAATAAATGCTAGGTGACCAACCAGTTCAGAAGACCTTTGTGAGGGTCAGTGGATACAAAGAGTTGGGGGAGGGAGGAGCAGTTCAGCAAAACTAACACATCCAGGAAGACCAACATTCCTGACGTCCAGAGATAAAGGAGAGAAGTATAGTTTCTCATTTCCTCTTTGGGGCCAAGGTTGTCCATTATGCATGTACCACATACAGTGTTCCTCCCTCCAATCCCCAAAATTCCGGCGAAGGCACCCTTCTTTCTAGTCACTTAGTTCCCCAATGTCCTACACCCAGTGTCCCACTTTCCACATCTAATCAGTGGCTAAGTCTTAATGATTCTACTCCCAAGATACCTCTCTTGAGTTTATCTCTTATCTATATTCACTGCTGTCCTGATTCAGGCTCTCTTCACCTCTTGCCAGAGCTAATTAGTGGATAGACTACAGATTTGTCTCTCAGTTATCAGTCTCTTCCTCTCTCCAACTCACCTTTCACATAGCAGCCAAAATAGGCTTCCTAGAGTATGAGTATGTTACTTTCTAGTTTAAAGGTCTTCGGTTCTTATTGCCAATAGGACAAAATACTAAGGTCTCAATCTGTCCTTCCTTCCTTCCTTCCTTCCTTCCTTCCTTCCTTCCTT
>NW_027186457.1:25308294-25319674 GCF_028583685.1 Petaurus breviceps papuanus | reverse complement strand
TTCTTTCTTTCTTTCTTTCTTTCTTTCTTTCTTTCTTTTCTCCTTTTGGAGGGTAATTGGGGTTAAGTAACTTGCCCAAGGTTACATGGCTAGTTTTTGTGTGTGGGTGTGGGTGTTAAGTGTCTGAGATCAGAACCGAACTCAGGTCCTCCTGACTCCAGGTCGGTGCTTTACTCACTGCACCACCTATCCGCCCCCTAAAATATTTCATCATCCTTTTTTTTTTTTGGAGGGCAATTGGGGATAAGCAACTTGCCCAAAGTTACACGGCTAGTTTCAACCTGTCTTTCTAAATCCTTCACAGGCTAGTTCCCAACCTCACTTCCCAAGACTTACTTTCTATCACTCCCATTTCATAGCCTATGTTTTAACCAACCTTTTCCTTTACCTTGACATTGGATATGGAATTGATTATTTATTGTAGAGAAGTTAAAAAGAGATTGGAGTATCAGGAACCAAGGGAGGAAAGAAGATCATCAAAGAAGGGGATATGATACTTTGTGGGTAGTTTTAGAGAGCTTAAGGAGAACAACAGATCATAAAAACAGGGTATCATTGGTGGCCTTGGACAGCATAGTCTTAGTGGAAAAGAAAGCCAGTAGACTCCAGGTTGAGAAGTAAGTGGGTAATGTGTATTTAATGTGAATGTCTACCCAGAGACAGATCTTTTATCAATAGTTCTCTTGGTACTTAAAGATAGCCTGAAGCTCCTATCAATGGTCATGCAGATTTGGAGAAAGCAGGTGATAAAAGACCAACTGATTATCAACTCACATTTATGGACCAATTGGGTGGGATTGAGAGCTGGATGTTGGGAGGCTGAAATTATATAATATATGTAAAAGACTGCTATCTAAACATCAATTGTTATTACTATTATAAACATAATTATTACAATTATAGTAGCTAACATTTATGTCAGTTAATAAACATTTATTAAGCACCAACTGAGTGTCAGTTACTGAGTTAGGCACTTAAAATTTTACAAAAATTTTACTAACAAGTTAAAGTTTTATTATTTTTGTTGTTCAGTCATATCCAACTCTCCGTGACGCCATTTGAGGTTTTCTTGGCAAAGATGCTGGAGTGATTTGCCATTTCCTTCTCCAGTTCATTATACCAGATGAGGAACTGAGGCAAATAGGGTTAAGTGACTTGCCCAGGGTCACACAGCTAGTAAATGTCTGAGACAGATGTGAACTCAGAGAGATGAGTCTTCTTGACTTCTATCCACTGCCCACATAGTTGCACCCTTCAAAGTTTACAAAGTGTTTTGATCCTCATCATATGCCTTAGTGTGATAGATATTAAGTATTTGTTCCTATTTTAAAGGAAACTAAATTTGAGAGTTTAAGACCCAGGATCATATAGCTAGATTGAATTGGATGAATCAAAGGAATTTATTAAGCACCTACTGTGGGCCAGGCACCATGCTAAACACAAGGTGGCATAAAAACCACTATTTATAAACCAGGTATAGACAGGATAAATTAGAGATAATCAACAAAGGAAAGGCATCAGCATTAAAGGGATCCAGAAAGATTCCTTGTAGAAAGCGACATTTTATCTGGGACTTGAAGGAAGTCAGAGAAACTGGGAGGTAGCAAGGAGGAAGGAGAGAATACCAGATGTGGGAGACAGTCAGTGAAAATGGCCATAATAGGGGCGACTGGGTGGCACAGTGAATAGAGCACCAGCCCTGGAGTCAGGAGGACCTGAGTTCAAATCCAGCCTCAGACACTTAACACAAAAACTAGACATGTGACCTTGGGCAAGTCACTTAACTCCAACTGCCCTTCCTCCCCCTCCAAAAAAAAAGCCAAACCCAGGGCTTTATAATTGATCCTGGAGGTATGAAGGGACCACTAGTATTAACTGAATAGAGGAATGACATGGTCAGACCTGTGCAAGATCAATTTGCCAGCTAAGTGGAGCATGTATTGAACTGAGGAGAGCCCTGAGTGAGGGATCAACCATGAGCCTATTATTACTCAAACACTACAATGGGTCTGTCATTTATTATTGTTGATATTCCCTCCCAAAGTTCAATCTCAGACTGTAATCCAGCCATTGATGATGGCACATCCTGGGCAGCTCTCAGAGCAAACTTTCCACAGGTAGCCCACCAATGGGTCTGCTCTATGTTTTAGAGATCTTAAATTCCTCTTGCCCCTAGAGGGGCAGATTGGCTGTGGGTGATGAATTTCAGAGTTTCCCAGTGGCCAATTTGTCAGAGCAGAGGGGTACAGAGGTTTGTTTCCAGGCTTCCCTACATCTACCCCTCCCTTGCCACCTAATCTTATAACTTCCTTTCTTTGTAATTCACCTTTCTTTCTCCCAACTGATCATAGAAGATCTTTTAGAGCTAGAAAGTTTCCTAATTTTACAGATGAGGAAATAGTCTCAGAGAGGTTAAGTGACTTTCCTAAAGTCACAAAGCTAGCAGAATTTGAACTCAGGTCTTCTTAGCTCCCAGTTTCACACTCTATTAGCCTCTTCATGTTACTTCATCATTGCATTGTTGATTCACCCTTCTTGACTCTGTGGTCCTTTGTTCCCACTCAATTCCCCCATCTCTCACTCAGCTCCCAATTCAATCAGATCAGTATTTGTTAAAAGTGCCTACTATGTGTAGAGCATTGCACTAGGCTATGAGGGAAATGTAAAGTTTCATGAGTATTAGAGTCTAGGAGCCTGGGAAGACTTGGAATTAGTTATTTCTCTCCCAGCCCTTCCCCTTCTCTTCCCAGAAACTGGCTTAATGGCCAATATTTCATTCCCCAAGGCCCAGGGTGTGTGAGTCTGTCCCCCAGCCCCCAAGGTGACACACTCAACACTATCTTTCCTCCCCTCCTCCCCACCGATCTAACCCAGAGCCTAAAAAGTCCTCTCAGGCCAATATGCATGTCTAAATTAGATTCTGGAAAAAGTGAAGACCCCAGGCTCTGGAATCTTTCTCGCTGAATTATTGGGGACTTTGTTAAGCTGAGTTGTGTTTATCATTTCAAAAGTAGTCAAACACCTGTGGAGCCCAGAGGAGGAACTCAGTATGGGTTTACATGAATGGATGAGGGAAGGAATGAATTAATGAGTGAGGGAATGAATAAATGAATAAGCTCAGGAAAGAGCCAAAGATAGAGTGAATGAAGAAATGAGGCAGCTGATTTCCAGCCATGAATTCTGGCTCCACCTTAGAGGAGTCCAAGAATTTGGGTTCCCAGACTCTGCCACATGCAGGCTGGGTGACCTGGGGTCTACACTTCTCTTTCTATGCCTTCCTGTCCTTATATGTAAAAATGGGACCAATTCCTGCCTTGCCTACCAGATAGGGCTGTGGTGAGTTAACCGAAGCAAAAACATTTATTAAGCACTCACTGTATGTCAAGCCCTGTTCATTGAGCATACAAAGTGTGGCAAAAGTTCACCCCTGCCCCTCAAAGAAGCTCACATTCTAATGCAGGAGCCAATATACAAATATCTACATATGAGATGTAAATGGGTGGTAATGTCAGAGGGAGTATTAAATGCTGTTTTCTCCTCCATGGGGGCAGGGGCAGGATGCCAATGTTTTGATAGAATGAATGCATGTCAGGAAGTTATATCTCCTGTTTAAAAGATGTGATTATGTCCTGAATTATTCTCTCTTGGAGCATATTATTTTCAGATACTCCTCCCTGATATATAGTGAGAGCCCTGGAGAAGTAGGTACTTGTGTTTACTTTGTTTATAAGCTTGTGGTTCCATTCCATTTCCCCCACTAGAATGTAAGCTTCTTGAAGGCAGGCATTGTTCCATTTTTGCTGTTGTATCCCCATTAAAGTGCTAAATAAATGCTTATTGATGAATTGATAAATTCATAATGATAAAACTACTGTGTGCCTAATATTCGAAACAAAAATGAGTAACAGTTTTCAGGGTGCTGCAGCAGTAAAAACACTGATCTTGAAGTCTGAGAAACTTGATTCCAAACCCATCTCTTCCACTTTCAAACTGTGTGACAGTTGGGCAAATCACCTCAACTCTCTAGGCCTCAGTTTACTCAACTGTAAAGTGAGAGGGTTGGACAGGATGGTTGCTGAAGATGCTTCTGGCTCTAGGTCTATGATCCTATATATATATATGGATATATAGTTATTGAAATGACCAATTTACCTACCAATAGAGCCTAGGGAGGCTCATGGATATAGGGTTGTTTTACAAGGGCTTTGTTTTTCTTTTATCTTAATAAGGGAGGAAGTGAGAGGGAAATAAGATTTTTTTTTCTTTTTGGAGGGCAGTTGGGGTTAAGTGACTTGCCAAAAGTCACACGGCTAGTGAGTGTGTCAAGTGTCTGAGGCCGGATTTGAACTCAGATCCTCCTGACTCCAGGGCCGGTGCTCTATTCACTGAGCCACCTAGCTGCCCCAAGGGAAATAAGATTTTTAAAAATAAAATAGAGAGAAATTAAATAATTGTAGAAAACAGATTTTTGTTAATTAACAAAAAGTTAATTTTTTAAGAACAAAGTGACCTCAGAGGTTATCTAGTGCCTAAAGTAAGAGACTTGTCCAAAATTACTTGGAGTTTATTAATATTGATTATTATTAATATTAATAATTTCCTAATTTCTTTGAGTGGCTTCCATTCACATTGTAGTTTGATGGAAAGAGTCCCAAATTTGGAGTCCCAGCTCTTACTGTGTTCAAATCCCAGTTCTATCATTTATTAAGAGGCAGCTGGTGGTTCAGTGGATAGAGCTCTGGGCCAGGAGTCAGGAAGACCAGAATTCAAATCCAACCTCAGACACTTTTTACCTGGGTGACCCTGGGCAAGTCACTTACCCTCTGCCTGACAAAATGGATCCACTGGAGAAGGCAATGGCAAACCACTCCAGTATCTCTGCCAAGGAAACTCCAAATGGGGTCATGAAGTCTGACACCACTGAAATAACTGACCACCTGTAGTACCAGCCTCCCAGGACTGTTGTGAAGATCAAGTGAAATGATGTCTGTAAAGTGCCTGGCACATAGTACTCTGCAAATCTTAGCTGTTGCTGTTAACACTCATGTAAGATCACAGATTTTGTGCTGGAGGGGACCTCAGAGATCACTTCTGAGGCACAGAAGAGGAAACTGAGGCCCAGGAATGTTGAGTCACATCACCACACAGATTACAGGTGGAATTGGAAGGGTTTCTTTCCAGCCCAAAGGCCAGCACTCTTTCTAAGCCCACACCACTTCCTCTCCTTTGTGGACTCCAAATCTCCTGGGCTCTTCTGTGGCACTGTTCTACCCTTACGAATAAAGGGGAAGGGGAAGGGAATAGGAATTTATTAAGCACCTACTATGTGCCAGACATTATCTCATTTGATGCTCTACACAACCCTGGGAGGTTGGTGCTATGATTACCCCCATTTTACAATTGAGGAAATCAAGTTAAATAGAGGTTGACTTGCCCAGAGCTCCACAGCTAGTGTGAGACTGAATTTGAACTCAGGTCTTCCTAACTCCAATTCCAGCTCTCAATCCACTGTGCCACACAGCAGTCAGTCAATTAGCAAGCATTTATTAATCCCTGGCAATGTGTACACCATTCAAAGTGTTGGGAATGTGAAGTGAAAACAAAAGTAGCCCCTGACCTCAGGGAACTTACATAAAGCTTATTGCACTGACCTGACCCCTCTGAGTCTACCAGGTAAAAAACACCAGCAGAAGGGCAGCTAGGTGGCGCAGTGCATAGAGCACCAGCCCTGGAGTCAGGAGGACCTGAGTTCAAATCCAGCTCAGACACTTAACACTTGCTAGCCATGTGACCTTGGGCAAGTCACTTAACCCTAATTGCCCTGCCTCCTCCCCACCCCCCCAAAAGCAAACAAAACAAAACAAAATTTTTAAAAATGCCAGCAGAGCTGGTGGGTGTGGGGGGCAAGTGAGGGAACCCCTGATCTTTACATGTTAAGGATTTACACAAAGGAGCCTGCTTTGATGAAAGCTGTTGAGATTGCAGTTGGGCACCTGGACAGTGGATCCTTAGGGGCAAAGATGCCACAAGATTCCCAAGGATATTGGGGATTCTTGGAGCCTTGGAGAGTTTCAAGGATCCTCTAGGATCCCAGGGGACTCTTCGGAATGTAAAGCAAGAGTAAAAAGAAAAAAAAAAGTCTTAACATCTGAAAGATCCGTCTTTAAATTCTATCTTAAATCATTCTTAATAGAGTGGTGCTGGATTGTTGTGAAACCTCTCAGCCTCAGCCCTCACCTGTAAAACATGGATCACGGTAACTGCAATACTATCTTCATCAGGGGTATTATAAGGTGCAAGTGTAAAGTGCTTAACAAATTTTAAAGTATGATAGTCATCCTCATAATAACAATAGTCTAATGAAATTGATGTTGGCAGCTGGCCTCTTAGCCGGGAAGACCTGAGTTCAAATGCTGCCTCTGATGACACCTGCTGGCTGTAGGATTTAACCTTTCTGTTTGCAGAGAAGGTGCTGGATGGAAAGAGTTTCCCCAAAGGGAGTTTTCTTCAAAAATAAAATTACAGGGGAGGCCAGGTGGCTCATCGAGTAAGAGCACTGGCTCCATTGTCGGGATGATCTAGATCAAATCCGGGTTTAGATACTCAGCACCACACCCAGAAATAACTGGCTGTGTAACCTTGAGCAAGTTACTTAACCCCAATTGCTTAAAAAAAAAATTACAGAGGGGAAGCTAGATGTCGGTGGCACAGTGAATAGAGCACAGGCCCTGACGGCAGGAAGACCTGAGTTCAAATCTTGACCTCAGACATTTGACACATAACTAGCCGTGTGACCTTGGGCAAGTCACTTCACCCCAATTTCTTTGCCTTTCCCCCTCAAAAAAAAATTACAGATCTGTAAAAATAACTAATATTTAAATAGTATTTTGAGGCTTTCTGAACCCTTGGTGTATGGAAGCAGGATGATCCCCTGGTGCAGGACTGTGCTTATACCAGTGTTCTCTTGTCAGAGTCAAGTAGGTTCTATTGTAACTACATTTTACAGGTGAGGAAATTGAGGGAAATTAAGCTACTTATCTAAGGTCAAACAGCTAATCCAAGTCAGGGAAGAGTCAGACATGACTAAAAAACATTACATTTAGGGAGGCATCTTCACTCAAGTTCAGGCCAAAATTTTCATGAAATTTGGGCCCCATTTTTAAAGCCAGTTAGTTGTCTGTGTGTGTAGCTCCAAAATGCCTGGATAGTTGCACCATCTCCATTTGCATGTGAAAACTAGCTGTGGTACGTATAAAAATCAGGAAACGGTAGAAATGAGGCATCTGGAACCCCATGGTCTGATCAGCACGTACAAATACCTGGGCGCAGACACACAGGGTTTGCAGGCACATAGGGAGTGTATGGTTGGGGTTCCCTTTTTCCCTCATGGGCAGGCAGTTTTGTGTACTTGGAATTGAGTAGGTAAGTCTGTTGGACACATTCCTGCACCATTTGCCCTGAATGTCAGCATCCCAGTAAATGAGTCTGGCATCTGTTGTAGGCATCAGAGCATCAGCCTCTTTGGCAGGAGGGGCTGAGGGGTGGGAAGGGTGAGTCTCTAGCTCTCCTGGGCCCTTTTTGTAAGGACAAATTACATTAATGAGTGCACCTCGGCAAATGCCTGCCAAGATCTTGGTTTTTTAATAATCCCACTTCCTTCTTCTAAAAAAAAAAATCAACCCAAGAACGTTGTCCCTCCCCTGGGAAGCGGGGGTATTTCAGCATTCCAGCTGGCTGTGGATTCTGAAAGGCTGAAGACTGTTTGCTCAGTAATCTGTTCCTCTGTGTAAGTTGTTAGGGGAAACCCAAGGCACCTGATTGCTTGATTGTTTAAGGCAGGAAATCAAGGTCTTTCATTAGTTCCCATAATGTTCTTGGGAGAGACCAGGATTCTGCCTGACTGGGTTTTTCGATCCTCTCATTCAAAAGATAGACTCTTTCCTGGCACGAAGAAGGAGGCTTGAGCCCCCTAATCTATTTTCTGAATCTGTTGATGGTTAGTTAAAGCCTGGCTGGAACTTTCTAATTTCAGAAGCAAATGAAAAAAATGTTTGCTACTGAGGTGCGGAGGACAGCTGGCCTCCTCTTAAGCCCACAGGGACTCCAAAACCTTCCACATTTCTTCACATAGTCCATCCTTGATCGATGGCATTTGAATTTCCTGAAAATAAGGGGAAATGTGTGAAGGCCTAGGATTCAAACTAAGCTATGTTGGTTAGTTACAAACTGTTTGCTTTCCTGTGTTTCAGAAAACACTAGTTGCAATCTTGGATAAAGACATTTGATTTGCCTGAGAAATTAACTGTTATTTAAATGTGGTTATCGGTGTTCAAGATTAGGGTTGGAGAGGCTTATTTACATTCGAGGAATAAAGTCCTTTCCTTCTTCTATTTTAACAGAGGCTATCTACACATACACCATGCCAAGGGATCCAGCTGAAATTAGACAGTTAGATTTCTCGTTGTTCTGTCTGGAACATCTTGATCATCATCATTTTTCAAACTTCTACTATGCCCCAGCAGCTTCAATAAATGTTTTACAAAAACCTCCTTTGGGCCTCACACAACCCTGGGAGGGAAGGAGGCTCTGTCATTCCCATTTTATGGATAAGGCAGGAAGCAGTGAAATGACTTGCCCAGGGTCTGAGGTTAAACTTGAACTCAGATCTTCCTGACTTCAGATCTAATACAAGATAAACCCCTTTTGTGTAGGGACTTTTTTGGCTTTGTACCCCCAGTACCTAGCACAGTGCTCAGCACAAAATAGAGAGGTTGAGAGAATATATGGTATGGTTAAAAGTACAGAGGACTTGGGTTCGAGTCCTCACTCTTAGACCTTTGTCTTGGGCAAATAACTTTACCTGAGACAGTTGCCTCATCTGTAAAATGAGAGGGTTAGACTCAGGGATTTTAAAGTCCCTTCCAGCTCTAAATCTGGGACCCTGTTATCCTGTAGACTGGGTTAGATGCTCTCACCCCTGGTAGAGTAGAAACTCTCTCAGAGCAGGGACTATATTTTTCCTCTTTGTAGTCCAAACCCCTGATTTGTGTTTAGTAGTAGTTAGAATTGAGCTGCTCAGGACACACTGTCTCTGTGCAAGGAGGGAACAGTAGAACTTTGAATAAATAAGGGTTGTATGACATTTCTCAGGGATGGCAAAATGGCTTGATACTTTCAGAGTCTGAGCTGCAAGGTCTACCAATCCCTGAACAAGAATCGCCTCTGTTCTGTACCCACACAATGGACCATCCAGTTTCTGTGTGAAGGGGAGGGGGATTCCCATTCCTTCCCAATCAAAGGAAGTTTGCTTTAAATATGATTGCAGCAAAAGCAAAAAAAAATCCATCTTTTGTAAAATCATAACCAGAAAACACAAACAAAAAATAAAATTAAAAACAAAGCCTGCCTTTAAAAAAACCCATTGAGGGTGATGGTGGTAGTGGTGGTAGTTTATCCATTTTTAACTCCCTCACAATGAAACTTAATGAAATTGCCCTCTTGAGCCTCAGTCCTTGTTTTGGTCTTCCCATGATTCTCTGCTCCTAATTAGACCACTTGAATCTATATTCTCAAGTAGTTTCCACTTCTGAGAAGAGTTCAGAAGCTCGTAAAGGGAAAGATAAAAAGAAAGTGATGTGGTCTTTTGTTTCCAGTGCTTTTATTTTTTTTAAATTGAATTTTATTTTATTTGATCTTCTTTCTCTTCTTCTCCCCTCTATCTTCTCTCCTCCAGTGAGAAAGTAAAGCAAACAAACAAAAAACCCCCAAACCAAAACCTTGATTAGAAACATGCATAGCCAAGCAGAACAAATCCTACCACTGATCATATATGTGTGTATCATATATGTATATATACATTTATGATACACACATATACATATAAAGTCTCAATCGACACTTGGGCCTACTTACTCTCTGTCAGTAGGTAGACTTAAATTTTCACTGTGGGTCTTTTGGAATAATGGTTGGTCACTGCATTGATCAGAGTTTTTAAATCTTTCACAATTCTTTGTTTTAACAATGTTGTTATTGTACAAATTGCTGTCCTGGTTCTGTTCACTTCATACCACCTCAGTTCATAGAAGTCTTCCCAGGTTTCTCTTAAACAATCTCCTTTATACCACTCTCCAGAGAGGTTTACGTTCTTCCTCAAACTTTCCATGACTTCCCCTTCTCCCATCCTCTCATCTGAGAATCTTGCCTCATATTTTACAGAAAAAAGTTGAGGCCATTATCTTTGAGGTTCCTCTTTCCCCTTTCTTCTTCACATCCTGTCACTCCTTCTGCCTTCTACCCTGTTCTCCTTCACCCCTCACTTCTTGCCAAGGCTAACCCCTCTACTTGTTGAAGTGATCTCATTCCAACTCATCTCTTCCAATAGACTGGCCCCTCTGCCATCCCCACTCTTTCACAGATTTTCAACCTCTCCCAATCTACTGCTCCATTCCCTACTCGAAATATGCCTATGTCTCCCCCATCCTTAAAAAACAACAGAAGCCCCTTTCACTTGTGCCTTCCCTTCCTCATAATTATCATCCCATTCTTTTTTCTGCCTTTTGTAGCTAAGCTCCTAGAAAAGTCCATTCATATACAATAAGTTTTTCCATTTTCTCTCCTCTCACTTTCTTCTTAACCCCTAACAATCCATCTTCTGACCATATCATTCCATGGAAACTGCTCCATTTGAAGTTACTAGTGGTCTCTTAGTTGCCAAATCCAGTGACCTTTTTCTTGATTTTCATTCTCTTTGACCTCTCTGCAGCCTCTGGTACTATTAATCAGTCTCTCCTTGATAAAATTTCTCATTTTGGGGGACACTGCTTCCTATCTGACTGCTCCTTCTCTGTCTGCTTTCCTGAATCCCCCTCCAGATCATGCCTTCTGACTGTAGGTGTTCCTCAGGACTCTGGTCTGGGTCCTTTTCTTCCTCTATACTCACTCCTCTCACTTGGTGATCTCACCAGCTCCCATGGACTTAGTTACTATCTCTATGCTGATGATTCTCAAATCTGCCCAAGCTCTCTGCTTCTCTCCAATTACCTTTTAGATATCTTGAACTGAATGTTATGGACATTCTTGTCCAGTAGACATCTTGAACTCAATATGTTCAATGCTGAACTCATTATCTTTCCCCCTAAACCCTCCCCTCTTCCTACCTTCTCTATTACTATAGAGGGCACTGCCATCATCCCAGTTCCTCAGACTCACAACCTGGGGGTCATCCTGGCTTCCTCACTCCCTCTCACCTACCATATCCAGACTATTGACTATTGATCTCACATTTCTAACATCTCTCAAATATGTATCTTTCTCTTCTTTGACATGGTACACCCAGGGCCTCATCACCTCAGACCTAGATGCCTTCAGTTGGGTCTGCCAG
>NW_027186457.1:25281455-25308284 GCF_028583685.1 Petaurus breviceps papuanus | reverse complement strand
TATTCAATAAACTCCAATATTGTCTCCAGGAGCAAATGAAAAATGGTCTGTTCAGCATTCAAAGTCCTTCATAACCCAGTCCCCTCCTAGCTCTCTAGTCTTCTTACTCCTGATTCCCCTACACATCTTCTGGGACCCCAGTTTAGTTGTTCTGTGAATGATACACCATTTTTCTGCTCCAGGCATTTTCTCTGTCTCCTTTTCCTTCATATAAGTTGTCATATGCTACTCTGGGTTCTTTAAATCACTTTGTCTTATTTTGTACATATATATATATTTTTACTTTATACATTGCATTTTTGTAATAGAATATAAGGTCTTTTAGCATAGGGGATAGTCTTCTGTTTTGTCTTGCCCCCTCTGCTTAGCACAGTCTTTGGTACCTAGGAGAAACTTAATATTAATAGCTGTTGAATTCTATTGAATTGCCTGATGCAGATGCTCTTTCTTTGGGGGGTGGGGATAGAGTAAAAAAGTTGGAGGGGGACTGAGCCAGGTGACCATTAAATTCCTTTCCAGTTCTAAATATGAAAGATAAAATCTGGATTTTAGAGGACAATGCTGCTAATGATCTCAGGCCAGAAAATAAAGCATATTAATATTCCAAATACCTTAGAGCCGCTCAGCAGCCCATATTTAATTTGAAGTAATTTATTCTGTTAATATTTAGGTTTCCTGCTGTCAGGAACGCTGGGCATATGGCATTCCCCTAAGACATGAAAAGGAACCGATTATGGGTGATAATATGGAATGCACATTCATTGATATGTTTAACATCTTAGCGTGATCTGTGTGATGAATCTCAGCTGCTTCCTCCTCTCTGAGACGGTGCCTGCCCCCTGTGCCCAGGATGCTTTCCATCCTCACTAGGGCTATTTGGAGGCCCTAGCTGTCTTCAGAGCACAGAATAGGGGTGCCACCTTCTAAATAAGCTCTTTTCTCATCCCCCAACTATTATGTATATATTTTATATTATTTTATATTTCCTTATATTTGTATGTGTTGCCTCTCCCCTCCCTCCCACCCCAGTAGAATTTAAATTTCTTGGGGGCGGGGACTGATTAATTTTTTTTTTGTTTTTATAGCTAAAGCTCCTAGTACTAATGCTTAGCATATAGTAGGTAAAAAATGCTTGTAGAATTTACTTGTTTTTCACAGATTAGAATCCCTTCTCCCTTAATTAAGAGGCAGCATGGTGTAGTGGATAGAGGGCTGGCGTTGAATTCAGGAAGACCAAATTCCTTCTTAGATATTTATTAGCTGTGTGGCCCTGGATAAATCAATTTACCTCTTTCTATCTCAGTTTCCCCATCTATAAAATAAAGGGGATAGACTTGATGGCTTCTAAGATTCCAACTCTTAAAATCTAGAACTTGATGGTGGCATTAGTTTATTCTAAGCCTTTATTATGCATTCTGGATCTTAGTTTTATGAAATTTGAACATTTGAGGTAGAAACTTAATTTTCCTTGTTGTAAAAATATATATTGGTTCTATAAAAAAAAAAGTTACTCTGGGTAGATCTCAAGGGAAGAAAAACCAAGTTATCAACCACCATATGAAAAATGAAATGTTCCAAATCACTAATACTTAAAGAAATGCAAATTAGATCTCACCTCACATTCATCAGATTGGCAAAGATAACAAAAAAAAAAAGAAAATGACAAATATTTGACAAGCTGAAGGAAAACAGGTATTGTTGATGGAACCGTGGGTTTGGTGCAGTTATTCTGGAAAGCACTTTGGAACTGTGCACTAAAAGGTTTTAAATTGGGCATACCTTTGGACTCACCAATACCACATTTATACCTGTACTCCAAAGGAATATTTTTTCAAAAAGAGGAAGAATACACACACACACACACATACACATATACATATACATAAATACATACATAACAGTATTTATAGTGACTCTTTTTGTGTTGGTAAAACTGATAACTAAAGGGGAATGGGGTGGGTATCCATCAATTGAGAAATGGATAAACAAATTATAGGAATGTACTAGAATACTATTATTCTATAAGAAATGACAAAATGAATAGTTTCAGAAAAAAACTGATATTTTTATGAGCTGATACAGACTGAAGTTAGCAGAACCAAGAGAACCATTTATATTATAACAATAATTTTGTAAAGACAAACAACTTTGAAAGACTTAAGAACTCTGATCAAAGCAATGACCAATTATGATTCCAGTGATAAAGAATGTTTTCCATCTTCTAGCAGAGAGGTGTGCAGAATAAGATACACATTTTTGAACATAGTCATTTGGGGAATTTGTTTTGCTTGACCATTAATATCTATTACAAGGATTTCATGTTTTTTTGTGTGTTTGAATGGGGGTAAGAGAGGTGGGAGGGAAAGAAAAATAAATGCTGTTAAATAAATTAAAAATTTAATTTGATTTTTAAAAAGTTACTCTCAAGTAGTTCCACTAGGGTAGAATGTTGTATACATTGTCAGATGAGGTTCTGGCTTAACTGGGTCTTTTTGTTACAAAGGATGGTTCATTCTGGATTTTTTTGGGGGGGAGGGAGGAAGTAGGGAACCTTCCCAAAAAATGACCTTGATGTAAAAAACAAGAAACATCCTTAGAATTATTTAAAATAAACTAAAACTTATTAAAAAACAATGACAACCAGACCAGTTAGTAAAAAAATAGAAACAGTCAAGAGAGGAAAAACCCATCCAGCTGGTTGTTGGGCAGATATTTAGTTCTTTCTGTTATTATTTCATCAAGCCAGCTCCCAGCACATAGAAAGTACTTAATAAATGCTTGTTGATTGACTAACTGGTGGTTAGAGACAGATGACCTGACCCCAAGCCTAGGATGTGTACTTGAGGCAGTTCGTTACAGCACACAACAGACATAGGGGATCTCTGGGCTCATCATCTGAATCTTGCTTGCTTCTTGAATTCTCCTCCTCATTCCTGCTCTACCATTCTCACCTGACTTTCTTGTCCTTGCTGGTTCTCTATTCCTAAAAGAGAGGGAAAAGACTATGACCTACCAGTTGTCCTAAATTTTACCTCTATTTACTTTATTTTGTAGCAACAACTGGGAGAAATCCATCCTCAAACATACATTCCCAAATGGCCCAAGTGGATGAAAATAATTTTCATGATCATATGAAGTTAAAAGTCATTTTAACAGGATCCACTCAGCTCTGGAATAGGCCTCATAGGCATCTAGTCCAATCTGTATTAATGACTCAACAAGCATTTATTAAGCACAGAAATCATCTTTTTAAAGTTCAAGTCCACCAGCCCAAAAGGGTATGGTCATCATGTGTATTTTTTACTTTTCTCTTGCCTCACATGCTACCCTTGACTTAAGTATGTACATTGAGCTGGGGGTAACAGTGTTTTGTTTTTCAACTCCAAGCATGCCCATGGTCTGTGTACCTACTATGTGTCGTAAGGAAAGACCAAGAAAGGAAAGACCAGTCCCTGCCTTCTAAGAGACAATATGGAAGCAACTAAGTGCAAATAAGATGTATACAGGAAAATTAGAGATAATCTCAGGAGGAAGGCATTAACATCACGGAGGACTGGAGGGAGAAATGGGACCAAAAAAGACTTCTTATAGAAGGTAGGATTTTACCTAGGACCTGAAGGAAGCCAGAAGAAGGAGACAAGGAGGGAAAAAAATTCCAGGGACTGGAGAAAGCCAATAAAATTTCAATCAGGAGATGGAAGGTCTTGTGTAAGTAACAGCTAGAAGACCAGTGTAAGCTTACCTGTAGTGTATGTTGAGGGGACTAAAACATAAGAAAATTAGAAAGGTAAGTAGGAAACCATGTTGTAGCATTTTAAATTCCAAACAGAGGACATTGTATGTGTTCCTATGAATCTAGAGTTCATTTAACCTCTCTGGGACTCAGTTTCCCCAACTGTAAAATGAAGGAGCTGGACTCAGTGACCTCTTACATACTTTCCAGCTCATAACCTTCGGTCCTTTGACTGGATGCCTTCAAATATTCTTTCTGTCTCTAGATCCATGATCTTAAGATTCTTTGACAACTTCTCAGGAATTGGAGGGTCCAGATATTTCTTTAGGCTCCTCCTCTGCTGGGCCTTGGATTGATTCTTTGGTTTAATTTTGTGGCCCCTCTATCCAGTGGCACGTTTTCAGGCCCCGTTTTTTCTGGCAAAGCTAAATTTGGGGTGGAAGGATTTGATGATGGCAGATCTTCTGGGATCTCATTCAGTTGCCACTGGGCAGCTGCTCTGATCCAGAGATGATGTTCATGGTGCTCCCCAGATATAGAATGTGGCATCTACAGAAGGTTCCAGCCCTCTAGGCTACATGATGAACTGTGAGGACAGTGCAGATTCCTGTGGGATAAATCTTAATTTGTTTGCTCATGATTGGTCTCAGGGAGGCCTTCTCAAACTTTCCTGCATTCGAAAGAAAACAAGATTGTCCCCCCAAACAAACGAATGTCCAAGTCTTTCTTCTGGGTTATGTGATTTTTCTGCCTACAGACACATGCAGGAAGGGCCACGAAGATCCTTTGAATCTGACTTCCTGCTTACTTTCTCGCTGCTGGGAGACCTCAGGCAAGTTGTTTTCTCTCAGCATAGCCATCTGCTTGCTCACCTCCCTCCAGTCCTTCAAAGCTTGACTGATTTCATTTCCCTTCCACCCCCCACTCCCCACCCTATGCATCTGTCTTTGATGAAGTCATTCAGTATGTGGATCCCCACCAGGTCCAGTACAGTCTGGTAACTTTCCAAGTCCTCCCAACCCCACTCTTGGCTGCCCGCTAGGGTGAGGGGAAGCCCAGAGAGAAGAAGACTGTTGGGAGAAGAACCAGGATGTTGGTAGATGCTAGCAAGAAGAATGGGGGAAATGTGTTACAAATGCAATGGGGAAAGAATGTGGACTCTGGAATCAGAGCTCCTGGGTTCATATCCTGTTTCTGATGTTTACTACTGGTGGAAACCCATACAAGACTCTGTTCCTCAGTTTCTCCATCTATAAAATGAGGAAGTTGGACCAGGTGGCTTCTTTTCAGTTCTAGATCCATGATCCTGTAATTTTAAAAGAAGCTTAGAGATAGAAGAAGAGCTTGGAAGTAGCTGGAGGAAGCAAGGAATATGAAAAGCACTCTTCCTAGACCCTGGAGTCAGAGGGAAGAGAAGAAGGAGCTGTCTAAAACAAAGAAAGCTTTAAGGGAAATCCAGATTTTGGTTAAAAGCAAGGAGGTGATAGACATGTTTCTTGCTTGGCATGTTTGAGCTTTGAAGGGAAGTTTACTGAGAAGAGAGCAAGGTCTCCAGGAGCTGCAGTGAAATGGCCTGGAGATGACCAAACCCTAATGAAGTGACCCTAAGAAGGAGCTGGGCTGTTTGGCAGGGGGACAAAAGTTTGGGAGCAGATAACATGGGCAGCTTATCTCCAGGTTAGTGAGAAGGACATGGTGTGCTTGATGGGAAGAGCAGCCAGAGGAACTGAGTCACAAATCCCATCTGTCATTCACTACTTGTGCAACCTCAGGCAAGTTACTTGAACTCTCTGGGCCTTAGTTTCTTTAACTGTAAAAAATAAGGGAGTTGAGCTAGATGGACAATGAGGCTTCTTCACGCTGTAAATCTAATCATCTCTGATCATAAATCAATAGCTGGAAAGCAGATTAACAGTCATCTAACCTATCCCCCTCATTTTTACAGATGAAGAAATGAAGGTCCAGGGAGGCTGATTAGCCCAGGGCGACACAAATAGAAAGCATGAAGGGTAGGTTTTTAAAACAGACCCTCAAATTCAAGAGCCAGTGCTCTGCCAATGATGCTATCTCTTGAACTGGAAAGCCTGCTAGGTCCCCTGTAGTTCTAAATCAATGGGACCATGACTGGATAACCGCTGCTGGAGAGTCTGGAACCAGCTTTTACCAGCCCCTTAACCCACCTTCACCACCTTTTTAAATGTTCAGTGTGAGCATTTATGGTTAAAAATTTTGCAAACACCACAAATCAGGGTTTTATTTCGTGTTTTGTCGATTGTCTAGACCGGAGGTTCCCAAACTTATTTGACCTACCACCCCCTTTAAAAATTTTTTTCTCAGAGTCCCCCTGGAAATCTACTTCCTTTAACCCTTTGAAAGTTTTTTTTTTAATTTGCATCATTTCAAAATAATGCCTTTTTAAAACGACATCTTAAATTTAATAATTTACTGTAAATTTGTCTTTATTCTTGCACTGAAATTTTGATGGTGCACTATTGCATCATGTAACCATACAGTATTGTATTGTAAACAAATTGTTACACACACACATATTCCTGCCAATGCATGCTGGACTTCCTGGAAATACCTGCCAATGCTTACTTGTTAAGACTTGTCAGCAGACCTGATCACCGATTGGTTATAACTTGCAATTTGTGTGTTTATTTGGAAAATAATATAATCACTATGACTTTAACTCTGTTATACAAGAGATCAAACGTGTATGCTTCTTCAAAATTTTCTTCTTTTCTCTTCTTGTGCTTCCACTGCCCCTTAATTTTATTCAATGTCCCCCAATTTCACCCAAGGCTACTACTCCCCCCATCATTCCAGTGCCCGCCAGGGGGTGTTATCACTTTGGGAAACTATGGAAGAAAGCAAAGGAGAAAATGACAAAAGTACATATTAAACTTAAAAGTGTGTTGTAAAAAAACTCAATTTTTAAACATTTATCAGTATACCCCTGGGAATGAGGTATCCTGAAGGGAGTGACCAGAACTTAAATGATAGAAGTATAGGAAGAAATAATCTGTCCTAAAGCTTGAAATGAAATGAAGAACAGTGGAGCTTGGGGGGCAAACCTGAATGCAATCTCCTGACCCTATGGAAGGTGCTGTTTGTGGTGGCTAGGTGGTGCAGTGGACCTGGAATCAGGAAGACCTGAGTTCAAATCCAGTCTGAGTTAAAATTATGGGGCAATCACTAGCTCTGTGACACTAGGCAAGTCCCTTAATCTCTCTGAGCCTTCCTATTCTATATCATGAAGATAATAATAGTAGCTGGGTGATGCAGTGGATAAAGCTCTGGACCTAGAGTTAGGAAGACCTGTGTTCATATCCTGCCTCAGTCACTAGCTATATAACCCTGGCCAAGTCACTTAACCTCTGCTTGCCTTAGTGTTATCATCTATAAAATGGGAATAATAATAGTACCACTGCCTTAGATGCTTACTATGTGACCTTGGACAAGTCACATAATCTCTCTGTTTTCTTATCTGTAAAACAGTATGTACAGTAATCTAAACCTTTATCATCCCACAATTAATTGAAAGAGCATAGGAAATACCAGGGTCTTCTGCTTTTATTGTTTTTTTACTGTAAGAAAACATTTGATTTAGTAGAGAAAAATACCATTTTAGCCTCCTCCAATAAGTGATTCCAAGGGACATGTCAAAATTGTATAAGATTTCTGGAAAGAGTCAACAATAGAGAGAACTTTGTTCACCAATTCCAATGATTAATATCAAGTGAGGCATAAAACCACAAGATGAGTGCTCTTTAAGAGCATCTGACATCATCATGGAGAAGGGTCCACACTAAGTATAAATGGAAGAAGGATCCCCTATATGGGTGAGGTCCTCTGAATGCTCCTGTTTGCAGATACAAATATAATTATGTTTGAAGGGGAAAAAAAAACACCCATGTTTTCACCATGGAAAATGCTCAATGGATCCTTGTTCTCATTGGCATGGGTCTATCATCTACCAGTACAGATCACAGTCCATCCAACTTCCTCATCTGTAATTATTGTCTATGTACTCCCACAAATCTTCCTAGAATATCACCCAATGTCCTGGAGGCTTTCCTCCATTTCTTTTTTTAATCATGGGGAGATCAAAGACTTCTTTTCTTGTCAGAAAGGAGGTCAGAGATTGGTATTCTTAGTATTGATTTTCTATCTTCCTATCTTGATAAGTAAAGGGTCATGGTTGGTGATTAAAGGACTTTTTTCTCTAGCTCAATGAGTACAATGAAGTTAAGTTATAGAGGTGAAAAATATACATAATGCTTAAGGGCTTCTTTGGATGATTGTCTGAATGTGAGTATGCATCTCAAATAGATGAGATAGCCACTGAAGCTATGACCTAAAGGAGCTGAAAACCATTTCTTTGCTGAAGAAAGGTTGCACAGAAGCTTTAATTCAGCATAAAACCAGCAATATGAGCCATGAAGACCCAGAAAAAAGCTCAGCAGTCATGAAGGCAGAGAAGAAACAGGACCTCTACTGGGTTCCAGCTCCCACCACCTCCAAATCATGTAAAAGGTTACTGAAAAAAACTTTGGAGCTACAGAACCCACAAAATGACACAGAGAAGCTAACCTCCCACTGAGAACAGCCCAGTGGGTGGGCAGCAAGTGGCCAGTGCAGTGCTCTGGGAGCCCACCCAAGCCCTGCAGGAGCCCGAGGTTTTAGCCCCAGGGTGGGCCTGACCAGCCACCAGCTGGAGGGATTTCAGATCACCAGTAGCTGTGGTGGTTTCTAGAATTATGAACCCACAGATGCTAAGGACAAAGTGAGAGGTCGGTGCAGTGTGGACTTTGGGATCCAGTAGTTTGGGAGTGCATCAGCCTTTATCCCCTGGAGGGAAAAGCCACTAATTTGCCCCACCATGCAGCTGCCACCATGTGGCAACTTCAGCTCCTGGCCTGCAAACTGTAGGGGGACCAAGTGACCAGTCTGAGGGGTAATATCTCTTGCTTTAACCTGCTTGGATCTGGATTGCAGTATAGGGTGGAGGTCCTGGAGTGCATGACCAGCTTTCCAGAGCAGGTAGAGGCTTCAGAGAGGGCACCTTCTGCAACTGAGAAAACTCCAGCATTTGGTACAAAGCTCCCATGTCTGGTAGCAGAGTCCTACTGTGGCAAAAAGCCCAAAACTCAAGTAATTGAGTGGCAACATGAGTAAACAAGGGCAGCAAAGCAAACAGAAGAATCCAACATTAGACTCCTATTTTGGGGACAAAAAGGACCAAAGCATGGAACAGGAGGAAGACAGTGAAGTCAGAACACCTGCACCAAAAGCTTCCAAGAAAAATACAAGCTGGTTACAGGCAATAGAGGAGCTTAAAAAGGATTTTGAAAACCAAATAAGTGAAGTGGAGGAAAAATTGGGAAGAGAAATGAGAACTATGCAAGAAAATTATGAAATGAGAGTCAACAACCTGATTGAAGAAAATAATACCTTAAAAATTAGACTAACTCAAATAGCAAAAGAGGCTCAAAAAGCCAATGAGGAGAAGAATGCCTTAAAAAGCCGAATGTGCCAAATGGAAAAAGAATCTCAAAAGCTCACTGAAGAGTATCATTCCTTCAGAAATAGAATGGAGAAAATGGAAGCTAGCGACTATATGAGAAATCAAGACACTATAAACATATCCAAACAAATGAAAAAATAGAAGGCAATGTGAAATATCTCATTGGGAAAATCACTGACCTGGAAAATAGATCCAGGAGAGATAATTTAAAAATTATTGGACTACCTGAAAGCCATGATCAAAAAAAGAACCTAGAAATCATCCTTCAAAAAATTCTCAAGGAAAATTGCCCTGATGTTTTAGAACCAGAGGGCAAAATAAAGACCTAAAGAATGCATTGATCACCTCCTTAAAAAGAGACCAAAAAGAAAACTTCGAGAAATATTATAGCCATGTTCCAAAATTCCCAGATCAAGGAGAAAATATTATAAGCAGCCAGAAAGAAACAATTTGAATATTGTGGAAACACAATCAGGATAACACAGTATCTGGCAGCTTCTACACTGAGGGATTGAAGGGCTTGGAATATGATATTCCACAGGTCAAAGAGCTGGTATTAAAACCAAGAATCACCTACCCAGCAAAACTGAGTATCATGTTTCAGGGAAAATATGGTTATTTAATGGAATAGAGGACTTTCAAGCATTCTTGATGAAAAAAGCAGAATTGAATAGAAAATTTGACATTCAGATACAAGAAGCAAGAGAAACATGAGAAGGTAAAAAGGGAAAAGAAATCATAAGGATCTTATCAAAGTTGAACTATTACCTTCCTACATGGAAAAATGATAATTGTAACTTATGAAACTTTTCTCAGTATGAGAATAATTGAAGGGAATAGAAATGTATATGTATATATGTACACACACACACACATATATATATACATATATGTCTATATAGGAGGGTATATGGGCATATGAATACATATGTGAATGTGTGTATATATATGTGTACAGAAATACATAGATAGAGGGACCAGTTTAATGGGAAGGGATGATACTTAAAAGGTGAAATTAAGAGGTGAGAAAGGAATATAATGAGAGCAGATGGGGAGAGACAGACTGGGGTAAAGTATCTCATATAAAAGAGGTAAGGGAAAATGGTTACAATGGAGAGGAAGAACAGGAAGTCAAAAGGGAATGGGTCATCCTTATTCTCATTGAATTTGGCTTAGGGAGGGAATGACACACATGCTAAATAGGGTATCTCACCCTCCAGGAGAGTAGGGGGAAGGGAATGAGAAGGGGGAAGGTGGAAGGGAGGGCAGGCTGGGGGAGAGGGAAGTTGGAAGCACCCACTTTTGAAAAGGGAGAGGATCAAAGTAGGAATAGAACACGTGGGAAGTGGGATAAGAGGGAGGGAAATATAGTCAGTCTTTTACAGTATATCTACTATGGAAATATTTTGCATAGCTATACATATACAACCTATATTGAATTGCTTATCTTCCCAGTAAGGGTCGATGACAAGAGAGGACGGAAATGAATCTAGAATTCAAAGTTTTAAAATCAAATGTTTAATATATATATGTACTATTATCAATATTATTTTACATGTAAATGGTAAATAAGATATACAGGCACTGGGGCATAGAGATCCACCATGCCCTACTGGAAAGTTGGAGGGAGTATGGGAGAAGATATGGGAGAGACAAGATTGGAGGAGGGGATATCCAATGGGATCACTATTTTGGGGCAGTGGGTAGGGGAAAAATGGGGAGAAAATTTGTAATTCAAAATCTTGCGGAAATGAATGATGTAAACTAGAAGTTAATAAAGCATTTGATAAAAAAAAAGTAGCTCAGCAGAGATACTAGCAAATAATCTCATAGTAGAGAAAATAAGCCAACAAACTACCTCAGTTATTGCTTTTGGCTGCTCTTATTGAGTCAATTTGTTGTAATGTTGTAGTTGTAGCCAAGTGCTAGACTTGGCATCAGGAAGACCTGAGTTCAAATCCCAACTCAGACACTTACTAGATGTATAACCCTGAGCAAGTCACTTAAAACTTCTCAGGCTCAGTTTCCTCATCTGCAAAATAGAGATAATAATAATGCTTACCTCATAGAGTTAGTGTAAAGATAAAATGAGTTGATATATTGTAGGAGAGGGCATAAGAACTTGCAATTTGATGACACCCTGAGCCAGAAGGAACAACTAGGAAACATCAGTATTACAATAAGAGAGGGGTTGCAGCATGGAGTTGACATCTTTTAGTTATCTCATTTTTCAATTTATCAAATTTCAATTATTATTTGATTCAAATAAAATGAAATCAAAAATTTGATTCAAATAATTTGATTATTTAAATTATCAATATTCAATTATTATCAATTATAATAAAAATTATCAAGTATCAATTTATCAAAATTTTCAATAAATGAATTAATGGAAAAATCATTAATTAAGTGCTTACTTTGTGCTATGAATTATGCTAAATTTTGGGGAAGCAATTAAAAAAAAGAGACAGTCCCTGTCTTCGAGGAGCTTATATTCTAATAAAAGGCAGAACACATAGGGGAGTAGTAACTAGGGAAGAGACTTTTGACCTGGAGAGTCACAGGGAGGCTGAATTGATTCATAAGGTGCATTTTCAATCATTAAATCAAAATTCCCAAATCAATGGTAGTTTTCATTTGACTATGGTGTTTACAGCAAGAGGTAGGAAATAGGAAAAGTAAATGGATCATGAGGGGGAAGGAAGAAGATATACTCTATGGCAGGGAAGATAGCAAGATGGCCTGGATGGATGGGGAAGAGGGCAAGGAAAACAACCCATGAATTTAGACTTATTTGGTAGGCAATGGGGAGCCATTAAAGTTTTTTAAGTAAAGGAATTAAAAGATCATAGCTATGGTTTGAGAATTATAACACATCTGTTGGTTTGGAAGATGGAGAGGTTTGGAGGCAAGGGAGATCATTAGGGAGTCATTGCAAGAATCTTAGTGAGAGGCAAGAAGAGTTTGATCTAGGGTAGTGGTAGGGGAAATAAAAAGGAGATCAAATAAGATTATATATTTGAAAGCACTTGGTCACCATCAATCTCCATGTAAATGAAAGCTATTATTATTTAGTTATAATATAATATAATAATACCATAACTAACTTGTTTTCCAATTGAGAAACTTATTCAAGCAAATCAAATAAAATATGTTCTTTCTTGGCATTTAGAAGAACATGTTGGACTTTTATTGGTACAATGGTGGTTTGTGGTGGTGACCTAGGACTCTATGGGGCAAAAGAAATGATTTTGGAGCTATGAAATTGTTTGAATGAAACAATTTAAAATATTATTACTATCTTTTATGTTTATGTCACTTATTTCCACTGTGTCCTTTCTGTACTCTCCCAGAGAGGCATCCTATAGAATAAGGAATAAAAAAATGAGGAATAAAAGTTGAGCAAAACTGACCAAGATACAGGAAAAAGTCTGATGTCATATGCAGTGTTCCATCCTTGTGCAACCCCCCCCCCATTTCTGTAAAGAAGCTGGGGATGGGGAGAGGAGGAGGAGTCTTCTCACAGCTCTTCTTTGGGGCTAAGCTGGGATCTTATACTTTTGAAACATTTGGTTTTAATGCTTTTGTCTCTTGGTTCTTTCCATTTCCAGTGTTCTAGTTGTGCATATTGTTTTCTTGCTGCTTCTTACTTCCCTTTGCATCCATTCACAGGATCAGAGAGTCATAGGTCTAGGGGTGGAAGGGTCATCTGAGATTATCTAGCCTAGTCCTCTTATTTTACAGATAAGGAACCTGAGTCCTAGGGAGGTCACACATGTAGAAGTTGCAAAGTCAGGATTTGAACCTGGGTCCCTTGATTCCAGAGCTGGTACTCTTCCCACCCTTCTCCATGTCTAGCATATTTCTTGTTTCTTATCATATTCATATTTATATATATATGTATATTTCTATTACGTTTATTCACCACAACTTGTTTAGGCATCTCCCAGTTCATAGGCATTGACTTTATTTCCAGTTCTTTGCTATTACAAAAAGTACTCCTATCAATATTCTGATGTGAATTAATCACTCAATACACATTTATGAAGCACCTAATATGTGTACTGTGCTAAGCATTGGGGCCTTTCCAATAACTGACATTTCTGTAGCTCCTTAAGGTTTGAGACATTGTATTTGGGGATAGAGAAACCAGGAAGATTTGAATTTCAAGTCTGTACAAGTCATCAAACTTTTGCTAGACTGGTACTCTTCAGACTATAAGTTACAGAAAAAGGTACTGACCTGTATTGGTGAAGGGTGTTTTCTCACCTGGGAGTTTCTTCTATTAGTAGAATACCATGCAGAACCAATCTCTGTCCTTATTTACATTCCCACTTTTATTGTTATTACAACTATTTAAAGGAAGGTGCTATTGTTGTCTCCATTTTAAAGATAAGGGAACTGAGGTTCACAGAGGAAAATTGACTTGTTTAGGGTCACGGAACTAGTTATTTGAACCCAAATGTTCCTGACTCAAAACTCAGCAATCTACCCACTATGCCATGCTCATTCTCAAGTAATGACATTATTAGCTATAGGAGCTCTTGGAAACCAATTACTAAAGTCATTGAAGAGTTCTGGGGGTTAGAAGGAGTGTGAGTACTGATAGAATCATGGTTCCTTTGCAATAGTTTGGTATAATGATAATGGAGGGGAGACAAAGTCAGTAAGACTTGATGCTTGATTAGATGTGAGAGGAAAGGGAGGGAGATGTAATACTGAGGTACCAGTAGTTGTTATTTGAGGGTTAGCAGGAAGGTGGAAAAAGAAGAAAAATTGAGGTTGGCATGTGTCGAGTTGGAGGTGCTAATAGGAAATCCAGAGAGAGATGTCAAGCAGGTAGTTGGACATGTGGAACTGGCCTGTGAGTGAATTATGAAGTTGGATGTCATTTTGCACTAGTGAAAGCTGAAGTCATGTGGACTGCTGATTTTCAGATTTCTGCCCCAGGGGCAAGCTGTTCTGATTGGCTGATGAGTGAAAATTCATCTCTCCAGCTAGTTTAGGTTGTCCTCAGGCTGTGTTTCATGTCCAGTCATCCACCAGTGTGCCAGGGTCTCCTGCAATCTTACCAGTTGCCCTACTTAAACAGTCATGCTACCCTTCCAACCCACTTTCCACTTCTTGCTTTGGGAACAATAACCAAATCAAATAAGGCAGCATTTGAACACAGGTCCTCTAAATTCTGTCCACTACAGCATTCTATTCACTACATCACCAGAAAGGACTTGACAATTATCTGCCCTGTGGGTTTACTCGTAATCTATGTGACTACTTAGACTAAAATGCCCATTTCCTGGATGCCAATCCCTCCTGTATTGTCTTACCCATTAGAAACAGTTTCTTGAAGACAAGAATGGAATGACCTTTGTCTGTTTATCCCCAGTGTTGAGAACGATGCCCAGAACATTATAAGTGCTTTGATGAACTCAGCAAGTCAGAGGAAGTAGAGGAAAGAGTATTGGGAATAGAACTTTGGAGGGAACTCATATATAATTCTCATTCTTAAAAATATTGGGAGCAAGAAGATAGAGCCAAAGAAGGAAACAAAGGTGCAGTGGTCAGGGAGGTAGGAGAACCTGGAGTTAATGGTGCCGATAGAAGCCCAAGGAGAGACTTTCAAGAAGGAGGGATGGTCTACAATGACACACACTGCAAGGAGGTCAAGGAGGCTGAGGACTGAGAAAAGGTCTTTGGACCTAGCATATAGGCAGTCCGTTGTGATGTTAGAGAGTTCAGTGGAGTCTTGTGTTACAGGCAGAGGCCCAAGTACAAAGGAGTGAGTAGTGAAGCCATACAGTAGTAGTGTAGGTGTTGACTATTGCTTTGAAGGGTTTTCTGCCAGAGAGAGAGAGAGAGAGAGAGAGAGAGAGAGAGAGAGAGAGAGAGAGAGGAACCTGGGGGTAGTAGTTTCCACAAAATGTGTTTTAGGAGAAGGAATACTTTCTGGGCATGGTGGCACATGGTGGTAATCCCAGCTACTGGGAAGCCTGGAGAATCTCTTGATCTCAGGCGTTCTAAGTTGGCTAAGCATAACTATTGTTTGCACTAAATTCAGTATTAATACAGGGAGCTCTCCATCACCCCTCCCAGAGTTGAGGGGCCACTAAGTTGCCCAAGGAGAAGTGAACTGGGAAAAGCCAAAGCTTTTGTGCCAGTCAATGGTGGCATCTGACCTGTGAGCAGCCCCTGACTCCTAGTCTGAGTGAGACAGGCAGATCCAGTCTTAAAAAAAAGGGAAAGGGAAAATGCACCTTTAGACAGAGGGACAAGAGCCAACAGAGCAGGAAATATAACAATAACAATAGTAATAGCTACCATTTATATTGTACTTTAGGGTTTGCAAAGAGCTTGATGTAAATCATCTTAGTTGTGCTCACAACAACCCTATTGTGCTATTATCACCCCTTTACCAGGGAGGAAACCAAAGTCCAAAGACCCTCAATGGCTTGCCAGCATCACATAGCTAGTAAATATCTGAATTGGGATTTGAACCCAGGTCTTTGGAACTCCAACAGCAACATTGTATCCACCACACCAGCTAGCTGTCAGAAAATGTAAGAAGGAGGTTGAAGGATACAACAAATCAGGACATTCTTGGATGTTTATATGATTTGAAATGGAAATACCAGTTTGGGTTGAATTATGAGGTCTTTGGTTATATAATGCACAGAGAACTTCCCAGGAAAATGATGCTGAAGTGTAACACAATAATAACATGCTTTGGATATAAACCCCCCAAATACAAAGGAAAAATCTTTACTGAGTATAAAAAGCATTACTTATTTACAGATCAGAGTGGTATTATGTAGCTTTGAACAGATATTTTCATATGTGTACAAAATGGAAAATAAAACACATACCCATATTACAATATATATTTCTCTATAGGAAACTCCTACCTACCTAAAATGAAAAATAGCCAGAATTTTGTCTGTAGTCTCATACGATAATAATGACTGACGTGCATATGGTTTAAGTCTACAAAGTACTTTATACACACAATCTCCTCTGATTCACTGCAGGAATATATTATAATAATGCAATATTTCTTCTATCTATTAATAAATACATAATGATTTATATATCTCATGTTTATTTTGTATATATTTTTGTATTTACTTATATGCTCATATGTTGTTCCCCTCGATAAAATGTGAGCTTCTCATGTGGAATCATTTTAAAATTGTCTCTGACTCTTTGTGACCCCATTTGGTTTTGTTTTTTGTTTTTGGCAAAGATGCTGGAGTGGTTTGTCATTTCCTTCTCCAGCTTATTTTTCAGATTTGGAAACTGAGGCAAATAAGATTAAGTGGCTTGCCCAGCTCATAAGTGTCACAACACTTCAACCCACAAAGATGAGCCTTCCTGACTCCAGGTCCTACATCCTATCCATGGCACCACCAAGCTGCTCTAGCTCCTCATGGGCAGGGATTATACCCCCCATTTTTAAAAAGAATTTTCTTTTTTATTGTGATCTTAACAATCATTAACAACCTAAACATTTCACTATATGCAGAAGAGCAAGAAAGAGCATTGTGTTGTCTGGTTGCCTTCTGTTTGCGTTTATGTCACTTCAGCACAGTGCTTGGCACAATGTAAGAACTTTCTAAATGCCCTTTGACATTATTATTATGTTATATTTATTGTTACTATATATCATATATCACATCACATCATATCACACCACACCATACCACACCACATCACATCATATCACACCACACCACACCACATCATATCATATCATACCATACCATACCATATCATATCCTATCCTGTCATATCCTGTAATGTCATGTCGTGTCATGTCATGTTACCTTACATTATATTATGTTATATTTGTTACATTATATTACATTATTTTATATTATAATCCCTGTTTTACAGCTGTCTGGGTTGACGGCAGAGTAGCTCCAGCGCCTTAGGGAGCAGGGAGTGACCTTCCAAATACAGACCAGCAGTAGCTGGGAAAAGGACTCATTCAGGTAGTCAGGCCTCATCTGGACCTGAGCTGGATTCGAGTGATGCTAAGTGGGAACTGAGCTAAGAGCATGTCCCTGAGGTGATGGGGGTAAATGTTTGTAATTTTGTTCTTGCTATTTATTTGAAGTAAATATCCCTTAGTGTGAGGTGATCAGTGCTAAATGGTGAAATTAGAACTTGGGTGCTGCTCCCTGGTGCTGAACAGTAAGGAAGAACACAAGAACACAGGAGCGGGGGAAGTTTGTGCTGATAGCTGCTGAGAAGAAGTACCTGGAAATTCCTTTGGCACAGCCTGCCCAGCACAGGGCGAGTGAGACAGAGATATTATGTACAAATGAGGAAACTGAGGCTCAGTGTTAAGACAGGACCAGGTCTGGGATTCAAACCCAGACCTCTTCTGATAACAGGGCATCAGCTTGCCCTGGAGCATGGCAGGCTTACTCTGGTACAGACTGTATATCCTCATCTGCCTTATATCTGGGCTGTCCCTGGGCATGTGAATTTCTATCTGCCAACCAGGCCCTTGCCTAAGCCAGACTTACAGAACCTGTGCCCCCATCAGACACACCATTTTATCCTTTCATTTACAAACAGGATTCTGCCCCTTCCATCATCTGTGGTTTGGAGAAGAAGAAATCATTCGTGTAAAGAGAGGGTCAAATAAAAGGTGTTATATTTATAGATAACTCTGCTTTCTTTCTCCTTTGGCTGTGGGTAAAATTCCACCATTTAAAAGCTGGGCTTGGTCTCCAAGTGAAGAAAGCATTTAATGGACTAGGACATTTTCTCCTCATTATCACCTCATTAAGGGTGACAGAACCAAGGGGCCAAACCTGACCCTGGGAGTTTCTCAAGGTGATAATGAGAAAACCTTCTGTCTTGCTTTGGCCTTGGTCCACCAGCCATGGTTTAAAATGGTTCATGGGATTTCAGAACGGACTGGTCTGACTTCAAGACACTGGCAAAGAGGGAGAGAAGAGGAGGGTAAGAAGCTCTTTTTTTGTGCTGAGGCCCCAAAAGAGGCGAAAGGTTCCCAACGCTCCCTCCCCCCAGCCTTCACCCCCTGGGGTCTTCAGAACTGATGGATCCTAGGTATGGGGAAGTTTCTGGGTAACTGAGCCCAAAGCCTTCTGGGACCCAGCTTCCCTTGTTAAGTGAATCCTCCAGAGCTTTGTGCTATGGTAATGACTGTGAGGTCTCACAGGCCATGGCCAGGGAACTTCGATCTTCAACCCATCCTACCAACTTACAAAGACTTCAGCTACAAAATGGGTGGCATTATGGTATAGAAAGGGAGCCTCAGAGTTAGAAGATCTGGGATCAAGACTTTCAGCATGGAATGTAAAAAGAGGGGTGGACTTAGAGTTAGAGGACCTGAGTTCAAATCCAGCCTCAGACACTTACTAGCTGTGTGACCTTTGGCAAGTCATTTAACTGCTCCGTGTTTCAGTTTCCTCATTTGTAAAATAAGGAGGTTGAATTAGGTAGCTTCTAAAGTCCCAGTCAGTTCTAAATCTACTATCCTAGGGGTCAACATCTCAGCTAATTGTAATAGTAGCTATGATCTTCTGATAAATACTGGATACGTGACTCTGGGTAAGTCACTTAATTTCTTTTTCTTTTTGGAGGCAATTGGGGTTAAGTGACTTGCCCAGGGTCACACAGTTAGTAAATGTCTGAGGCTGAATTTGAACCAATCCTGACTTCAGGACCAGTGCTCTGTGCACTATGGTGCCCCCTAGTAGCTACCCACTTATTTTCTAAGTGCCCCAGGTATCGCTCTAAGATGATAAAGGACAGAGAGAGTGTCAAGTCTACAGCAGCAGATGAAATTTCCTCTCTGGGAGTTTCCTATACCTATGAAATCACAGGAAACAAACACTAGCCTTGTTCAAGAAGCTTCAAAGTTTTTCTTTTACCTCGAGGATAAAATTCAAACTGCCTTTTGGTATTTAAAGTCTTTTACCATCTGCCACCAACCTTTATTCCCAGGGGTTATGTTTCAAGTACAGACAGTTCAAGTTCGGATATTCCTTAACTGACCTGAATTTCAATGAGTCACAGGGTCTATGAGGATAGGAGGATTGTGCATTTTCTGTGTGTACCTTCTGCACACTGGGGCTGAGCATGCTCAATTAGAAAGCTTCTCTTAGGGGATGATAGAAGGCTTCTGGAGCCTATAAGGGTGACCTCACTGAGGTAAGACTGGACAGAATGTAAATTTTGGTCTTTGAATTTAGCCAAACTCACCATGCACTATCAAGACCATGTGGCAACCAAGAAAACCACTGCAATCTTAGGTCAGAGTCCAGAGAGAGGGAGGTGGCAGACTGCTCTCTTCTGCTTGGATCAGAAAAACCCTGCAGTGTGGTCTTCAGCTCTGAGTGCCATGATGTAAGAAAGATGTTGGAAAAGCTGGAGCTGGTCCAGAGAAGGCTACAAGCATGGAGAAAGCCTCAGTCCATGTCCTAAAAAGAGCAGTCAAGGAACTAGGACTATTTAGCCTGGACAAGGGAAGACTCAGGAGGGCAATATCAGTTGTCTTCAAGTATTTGAAGGACTATACTCTGAAAAAGGGACTAGGCTTCTTCTACTTGGTCCCCAGATGACACAACCAGGAACAATGGGTAGTGAAACTCAGTTCTGTTGCATGTCAGGAAACTTCTCCCACCCACTAGAAGCACACTTTATATAGATTTTGTACTTAAGTTTTTATGCACAGTACTTGTTTCACTGCAATAGCTCCTTGAGGGCAGGGGCTATTTCCTAAGTGTCTTTGTATCTCCTGTATCTAGCACATAGTAGACACTTAATCAATACTGGTTGGACTGAAAGGACTTGGATTTGCATCCCCTCTCCTCTTTGGGGAATAAATGGAGGCATCAGTGAAGGGGCAGGACAGCTGTCCTGTCTAAACTCGGATTTGACCACCAGGCACACCAGGCACGATAGTAGAGTAGAAAGAGCCCTAGACTTGGTGGTAGGAGAATATGGATCTTGCACACTAAGCTGTGTGATCCTGGGCCAGTCAATCAACCTCTTTGAGCTTTGGGGATAAAAATAGCACTTTCCTCATATGGTCACTGTGATTAGATGACTGGAGGGACATTTTAAAATTGACTTCCCAGGCATAGCAGAGAACAAAAGAAAACTTACAAGGAAGCAAAGAAAAAGATGGCCAGCTCTCAACACAAGATGTAGCATTTATTACATAGGCTTTTCTGAGATGGAAATTTATTGCTATACTTTTGATCCTCTTTTATGTTCCACTGTGTACAAGACATGCTTTTTTCCTTTTATTTTTTTTAATTTTTATTTGCTACCCTTGCCTTTTTTGCATCAACTGAAGCATAATAAATTCTACTCCAACCCTCTATGTTAACTCTGTGTGTATCTCTCATTTTTAAAAGTGTTTCTTGTAAACAACATATTGTTGGATTTTGATTTTTAATCCATTCTGCTATCTGTTTCCATTTATGGGTGAATTCATCCCATTCACATTCAAAGTTGTGAATTTCCCTTCATCTTATTTTTACTCACTATTTTCCTTCTAAGCCTCTCTTTCATCCTATCCCTTTTACCTTATTCTCCTCTTACCCTCTTATACCTTATTTACCCTCCCCTCTAAAAGCCCCTTCCTTATCTATTCACCCCACCCTCCTAAGCTTTTTTTCTTTTCTTATTTTGTATTTAAGTTTCAACATTCAAGTTTATAATGTTTCTTTTTCTTTTCTCTATTGTACATTTAAGTTTTAGTATTTAAACCTAACATTTAAAAATTTAAGTGGCTCTCCTCCATTATAAATGAGAACCACTTGATGATCCCTCACTCTGACTCTCTTGGTTAGGGGATTGATTTATTAGGATGAAGGACAGGTTGGAATAGATGACATCTAAAGTCCTTTTCACCTTTAATCTAAGGTCCTAGGACTTAAGGATCAGGTAAGACCCAATAATATAATGTATGTAAAAGTTCTTTCTCTATGGAAGTATCAATATTATTAACTAATATTCCCTGACATTTTGTCTTTATATCCCTAGTGCTTAGCCCAAATTCATGGTACATGGTATATTGTTTTTTTCTTTTTTTTTGAAGGGGCAATTGGGGTTAAGTGACTTGCCCAAAGTCACATGGCTAGTTAAGTGTTAAGTGTCTGAGGCCGGATTTGAACTCAGGTCCTCCTGACTCCAGGGCCGGTGCTCTATTCATTGCACCCCTAGCTGCCCTTACATGGTATATTCTTAATGAAATGCTCATTGATTGATTTGAAAAATCAAGACCTTGCAAGCAGTTAAGGGAGAAACTTTCCCTTAAGTCAGCAGTTCTTCAACTTTTATCTCAGGACCCTGTTATACTCTTCAAATTTATTGAAGACTCCAAAGAACTTTTGTCTATGTGGGCTATATCTGTCAATATTTATAGCATTAGAAATGTAGCAACCTTGGCATTATTATAAAATAATTTTGATTTTGTGGACTTCCCTAAAAGTGTCTCCTTCCAGGATGCCCTGGGGTATGGGTGTGTGTGTGTGTCTCAGAATGGTTGCCTTAAATCTTTAATGGGAAGAGAAAGGTGTCTGTAGCCAGTAACAGGTTAAAGCTGCATCTGTTATCTCTAGGAGCCTTAAGGTCAGTTTCATTGTAAACTAGCCTTTCACTATTCAGCTCACAATTACTTTCTCTCCTTAGTCTCCAAGTTGGCTGTCAGATCCACACTCTGTTGGTCAATGAACCTCCCACATCCTACTCTAGCTCGAAAGTATAGAGACACTCGTACAAATGGTCAGCACGTGCCTAACAGTCTTTGTCACTTTCTTGACTGACACCTTTGAAAGGCACCAAGGTGTTAGTTCTATCCCTTGTAAACCAGCAGAGATAGGCAATACATTCAAGGGGAGGGGACAGGAGTCAAAGGGGTGGAGTTGGTGATGTTTAGCTTTTTGCCAAGGTAAAGTGTTATATATAGCAGGGAAACACCAAGATTTGGAACCTCCCAGGGAGATGAATGGTCAATCTTCATAGGACCCCTCCTCTGGCCCCATTTTCCTCTCCTCCTGCTAAGTTAGAAACTATGCCTGAGTTCTACGCTCTTCCTGATGGCCTCATGAATCAATCACTATTTTATCTTTTTGTATTCCAGGCCCTGCCTGTTCTCCATCTCCATCCTGATTCTCTACCTCCTTCAGAGTCTCCTCAGAGAGTCTCTAGAGGATGGTGAGAGCTAGAACTGAGAGGCTCCAAAGAACAGGAGGGTGTTATTGTGTTTGACCAAAGCAGTCAGGACAGAATGGTAGGATACTAGCATGCAGAGCTGGAAGAGTGCTTTGAGATCATCTAAGCCAAGCTTATCATTTTACAGATGAGGAAATTGAGGCACAAATATATTGAGCCACTGATCCAGTCTACTGTTCATTCTGCTACAGAGTGCTGTGGGGACCCAACTCATTAGCAGCTACATTCCAATGTGGACTCAGTGGGTCACACTGGAGTTAGGCCTGGAACGGGCCTCAGAGCTCATTTAGCACAATCTTTTTATTTTTGAATAAAAAGGAGTTGGGGCTCAATAGGTAAGGGATTTGCCCAGTAAGCATTTATTATGAGATTATGAGTCTCAATGCCTATTGAGTACAACCTGCTGTTGTAGGTGCTGAGGATACAAAGATATGGCCCTAGTATTCAGAGAATTAAAGGAAAAGGTAGAAACCCCTGATCTATTCCAGTTCTCACATTTTATAAATGAATAATTATTACCAGTAAATCAGGTGTGTGGCTCAAGGTCACACAAAAATTCAATTCAATTCAACAAGGAATATAAAGACAAAACAGAAAACAGTTACTGTCCTCAAGAAACTTTTATTCTTGGAAACTGAGGGGATGCCCATCAATTGGGGAATGCCTGAATAAGTTGTGGTATAAGAATGTCATGGAATACTATTGCTCCATAAGAAATGATGAGCAGGCAGATTTTAGAAAAACCTGGGAAGACTTACATGAACTGATGCTGAGTGAAGTGAGCAGAACCAGGAGAACATTATACGCTAACAGCAACATTGAGTGATGACCAGCAAAACAAACTACTATTCCCCTAACTCAGAGTTCCATCTCCCACCTCAGACTTTGCTCAAGCTGTCATTGATGTCTGCAATGCCCTCCTTCCTCACTGTTATCTCTCTGACTTCTTATCTTCCTTCAGAGCTCCATTTAGGTAGGACCTCTTCTGTGAAGGCTTCTTTGATGCTTTGGGCTACCAGGGCCTTCTCTTTCCTCAGTTTATCTTGCATTGTTTATCTGTTTGCTCAGTCAACAAGCATTTTGGTAAGCACCTACTATGTGACAGATATTGTGCTAAGAGTTATTTATACTGTGTATCTCCATCCAGGGAAGGAGCCTTAGAAAGAGGGCTAACTTCAGACTTAGGAGTGATGGTTGAAATTAGATGTTGAAAGGAAACAAAGGCTGCATCAGTAGAGTGAGTGCCACAGGGGCTGTAGGGAACAGAAGGAAAATTTGGGTGGATGACAGAATTGCCAAGCAGAACTAGAAAAATGTGAAATCTCATTTAACATTACCATTTAAACTCAGTAACCAATTTCCTACGAGGAGAAATTTTTCCGTTTTCAGTCACAATATATCTCTTATCAGGTCCAGGCCTACAGCAGAGTGATAGCAAAGGCGTGTGTGTGTGTGTGTGTGTGTGTGTGTGTGTGTGTGTGTGTACCAAGTACATCTACACTACCTTGGTTTAATAAGTGGGTTTCCTCAGAGTGTTGATACAGTGGAACTTTCTTAATCCAATATCTGATGGAGGAAGAAGGATAGAAGAATTAATTTACTGCACACTAATTAAAGAGGAGTAGGCACTGTATATACTAGGAAAGTCTCCGAAATGAATATTTGATAAACAATATCTGGTAAATTAAAAACCTGAAATGTTAAATTAAATGCAAATTAAAAATCTGGAATGTTAAATTAATTAAATACAGAAAACCGCATTAAGGAACATTATGGGGTGAAGTTAAATCAGAAATAGCAAAGTTATTTAGCAGCCAAACCTACTCCCAGCAAGCTTGCTCACCTGTTGTGAACTGATTGGCGGTGGGGAAGGCCCTGATACTGTGTGAATTTACATGCCATGCCTGGTACCTTTCCTAGGGGCTCAGGATGCAGCTCAGGGAAGCCAGGGGCACCACTACCACTTGGGCATGAACAATTTTTCCTGGAAGTTAATTCCTCTTTGTTTGGGTCAAAGAAGGCCACGATGTCAGCTGATTCCTATATGAGAGATATGGGACTGGGGATCACGCTTGTATTTTCTTGGTGGAACAGTCTGGGGGGATCTTCATGAGGTCAGGTTACTTTCTGCTCCACTTGGAAGAGTGGAAGGAGAACAGATGTGCCTTGCCTGGAGATCTGAGACAGTGCAGTGTGGTAATGGGGAAAGCCCCAAAGACAGAATTTGAACTAGTGATTTCTGAGTGTGAGGCAAATAACACCAAATGGTCCTTCCAGAGCCGTTGTGGATGCCAAGGGGTGGAACGGCTGGTAGCACATGTAAGGGAGCGTTTATCCAGATATGACCTCTGGGAGCCATCAGAGCAGCTTCCTGTTGGGACCAATTATTCTTGCTAACTAGGCGCTAAGCTCAGCTGTTGCTATGCTGCCAGAGGATTGGATGCTGTCAGCGCCTGCTAAATGTCTACTCCTTGTGGGGGGCGGGGAACGGGAGCCCTGGTTTGTCTGACCCAGTAGCTCTCACTGGATAGGGAATGGACAGATATGAGTCTGAATATTTATTCTTCTGTTTAACTGCTTTGGACTTAAGGTGAATCCCTGACCTCTCTGGGTTTCAGATTCTCCACTTATAAAATGAGGAGGTTGGAATAGGTGATCTCTAGGGAATATTCCCCACTCTAAATCTTACAATTGCTTTTAAGGTAAAGGGAGGAATCCTGAGAAAGTTGAAGGTTAACATGACCTGGGTTGGAATCCTGCGTCTGGAAGATTCTGCCTCTGAGCAAATCATTGAATCTCTCTTAGGCATCTCTCTAGGACTCTGGTGCAGGGAAGATGGCAGCTGGATATGTTGTGTCCTTATTAGAATGGAAGCTTCCTTCAGGACAGACACTTTCACTTTTGACTTTGTATCTTCCATACCTACCCCAATGCCTGACCCAAGGTAGGCATTTAGTCAATGCCCATTGACTGATTGACCACAAAGATCATGACTTGCCCAAGGTCACATAGCTAGTAGAAATTCTCAGATACCATCTAAATCCCACAATTCTGTAATTCATCAAGTTGAGTGCACAAAGGAGCTGCAACAAACCTTAAATTTACTGATCCTTGATTTTCTCACCTATAAAATAGAGATACCTATCTAGGAGCAGCTAGGTGGCATAGTTAATAAAGCATCAGCCCTGGAGTCAGGAGGACCTGAGTTTCAATCCATTGTCAGACACTTGACACACTTACTAGCTGTGTGACCTTGGACAAGTCATTTAACCCCAATTGCCTTGCCAAAAACAAACAAAACAAAACAAAAATACATATCTAGCACCTCCCAGGGCCACTTTGAGACTTAAATGTAATAATGTATAGCCATCACTTTGCAAACCTGTAAGCATTAGATTACTGTCAATACTGGGTTTGTCCTCAGTGTCAGGATTGGGTTGGGGTGATTAAACTTGGAAAAAAAGAAAGTATCTTTAGAGAATAGTAGCTTTCATGCTACTTCACATTGGGGACTATTAGAAGGTGCCCTGGGACAGGTTCAGTGGATAAAGCACCAGCCCTGGACTCAGGAGGATCTGAGTTCAAATTCAGCCTCAGACATGTACTAGCTATGTGACCCTGGGTAAGTAATTTAATCCTGTTTGCCTCAGTTTTCTCATCGGTAAAACGAGTTGGAGAAGGAAATGGCAAACCACTCCAGTGTCTTTGCCAAGCAAACCACAAATGGAATCATGAAGAGTTAGAAATAATTGAAATGTCTGGACAACAAAAACAGGAAGGTGTCTTCCATAGTATCTATATCAGGTACAATTGCTGGTAAGATCACCTATTCCAACCTCCTCATTTTATAAGTGGAGAATCTGAAACCCAGAGAGGTCAGGGATTCACCTTAAGTACAAAGCAGTTAAACAGAAGAATAAATATTCAGACTCATATCTGTCCATTCCCTATCCAGTGAGAGCTACTGGGTCAGACAAACCAGGGCTCCCGTTCCCCGCCCCCCACAAGGAGTAGACATTTAGCAGGTACGATTGCTCACCTGTTTCCCTAATTGTCAGATGTCAGGTAGATCATCTCTACATTATAAAATGGATATTGAAGTCTCATCTTCACATCAGAATATCTGGGTTTGAACCTTGGCTCTAACATTTCCTGGCCAGGAGACTTGGGGTGAGTAATTTAACTTCTCTGGACCTCAGTTTACCTGTAGAAACAGTAAAGTTTAGTAGACAATGGGCTAGCTATGGAGTGAGGAAGCTCTGATCTCAAGCCCTATCTTTCCAGTACTAGCTATGTGATCATGGGAAGTCACTGCACTTCTCATCGCTCCAAGGGATGCTCTTTGACT
>NW_027186457.1:25248955-25276455 GCF_028583685.1 Petaurus breviceps papuanus | reverse complement strand
CTCTTCCTCCTCCTTCTTTTCTTTCCTCCTTCCTCTTTCTCCTCTCTTTTTCTTTCTTTCTGTCTCTACCTTCCTCCCCTCCCTGCGCCTTCCATTCTTGCTTTTCTTCCTACTCTCTTTCTTTGTCTTGCTTTTTCTCTTTTTCTATTTCTCTACCTCTCTCTATTCTCTCTCCCCTTCTTTTTTGTCTCTCTTCTTTTTCTCTCTCCATTAATTTCCTTTCCTTCTTTTTTTTCTTTCCTTTTCTCCCTTTTTCCTCACTCCTCTCTCCCTTCTCATAAGATGTAAATTAGTCTTTTGAACCTTTTTTCCTCCCCAAAATAAGGTTGAAATATAGAACCCCTTTTTCTCCAAAAGTACCCAAATTGCTAGGTGCAAGCTTGACATTGTTTGTCCAGAAAAATCAACATTGAGAGGAGCTTGCATGCCAGGAACTTATTTCTCCCTCTGCATATCCTGACAGCTTTTGGAGATGTTTCCTGGTAGGCCTTTGTTTCTAAGTCATTTGAGTCTTGGAGGGGAGGAGGTGTATGTCCCAGCCCTCCCCCCACAATGTTCTCTCTCCCTAATTTTTTCACAGCTGAAATTTGATGTCTAGAATTTCATGTGATGCAAAGCAGTCCCAGTGACTTCTGGAAATGGGCTCTAAATGCTCAGAAGTCAGAGAGATATGCCATTAGGGCCATAAGTGGAAATAGAAAAAGGGACAGAAGTTTTGTGTGTCCCTTCCCCTCAACTACCCACCCAATCAATTTTTCTTTTCATGGCAAGACTTAAAACAAAAGTGGACCAGAAAGATTTTGAATGCAGTGGGTGGTAGAAGCGATGACTCAGCCTGAGCAAACATGATATTGCTTGAACCCTGAGGCAAATGGTCGCATAGGAAGAAGGGAAGACAAAGCCTTCAGCACTATTGTGCAGTGTTCCTGGGAAGGTGGGCAGTGCCCAGGATGCACCAGCACAGGTGTGTGAGGTCCTGACATCAAAGAGGATAAAGAACACTAGATCAGGTAAAGTCCTAGGGAGGTAGAAGGACTGGATAGGGCCCAGACTGGCGCCAGACACAATTTCCAAATGACTTATTTATTTGAATACATTGTCTTAGGTGGTGGTCATGGGGTTCCTCATGTACAATAGTAGGAATTGGTAGCATCCATTGAACTCAGATAAGTTGTAATGAACTTAAAAAAATTGTAATGAACTTTAAAAAGCATTGCAATGGATGATGCCCTGGAGGATTGATAAGGAAATCTGCCTTCTTGTTCTGAAGCTGGTGTCATAGCTCTTGACTTCAAATTCTGACCCTGCCACTATGTGACTTTGGGCAACTCACTTAACTTCAGTTTCATCTGCAAGACAGATGACCTCTAAGATTCCTTTTAGTTTTATTTTGAGGTCCTCTTCAGAGAAAGGGGTGAAGGGAAGAGGGAGAAGTGCAATGGGGCATATGCCTTGTTGCTTACAGTCTTGGTCACCATTGGCCTTGTTTCAATGTTTTTCTTTTCTACAAGGAAGGGTTCATAGTTTTTAGGGAGAGCTGAAGATGAAATAAATATGATAGAGAACCAAAGGGAACAATGATTACTTAAAACAAAATGACAACAACAAAAAGAAACTAGTGGTATCAAGCTTTAAAAAATCCTGGAGTATGATTGGGAAAAAGCTATCAAGTGGGGGAGAAATCTTTAAAAATCTCTGAGAATCCTGACCTTGGTGCCTGAATACATTGGAGCTTGATGCCCATGAACACTTCAACCAAACCTCCTCTTGCTAGTTTCAAATTTCACTCTAGTTCATTGGAGGTTCATTGAAAACATTGGGAAGGCAGGAGCATTCTCATGGGAAATTGTGAAGCAAGGCAGGATAAGCAATGACCACCTTTTAGAGATGTTGTCATGGGAATCTTTGCTTAAGTATGGGTTGAACTAGATGATCACAATGGGAGAAAAGAGCTGATTCAGAGGTCAGAGAAGCCAGGACCTAATTCTGGCTTTGCCCCTTAGCTAAGTCACTTCCCCTTCTTGATCTCAGTTTCCTCAACACAAAAAAAGATTGTATTAGATCAACCAGGAGTTATCCTTCCTTCCTATCTACTTTCCTTTTCTGTGATAGAGTACGTAGCAAGCTATAGAGGTCTACTTTGGGGTCAGGAAGAACTGGGTTCAAGACCTGCCACAACACATGACCCAACACACTAAGCATCTCAGCACCCTAAACTCTAAGACTTTAAGGAGCAATGAGAGGGGCAGCTAGGTGGCACAGTGAATAGAGTACCAGTCCTGGAGTCAAGAGGACCTGAGTTCAAATTTGACCTCAGACATTTAACACTTACTAGCTGTGTGACCTTGGGCAAGCCAATTAACCCCAACTGCCCTGCCTTCCCCCCTCAAAAAAGCCAAAATCCCCCCCCAAAACAAAACATAACAAAAACAACAAAACAACTCCCTCCCCACCCAAAAAAAGAAAAGTTTCAACGAGGTGCTGATCTGCATTGATAGAGGGAGTTTCCTCACCCAGGACTTCCCTATACCAATAAAATTCTAGGTCTGAGATCCAGAGAGAAGAAATGGAATGGGAGATAACTTAGTAGACTGTAAGCACCTTCAGAGCAAAAGCTGTTTAAAATTGTGTCTTCATATCTCCAGCACCTGGAACAGTGCTTTGCATACAGTAGGCACTTACTAAATACTTATTGAATTGAAATGGTTCTTGCTGACCATAAATGGAATTGTATTTTTCTTCCATATCTTTAATAAAGGCTTATTGAAGGAATGAAAAGTGACTTTCCCAAGGTTACAAAGCTCTTTGGTGGCAGAGTGAAACCTTGTTGGGATCATTACCTTTCCTGAAGGCCCCACAAATGCCTTAGAGAAATCACAGCTTTCAGCCCTCAGTGCCTGGTACATAGTAGGTGCTTAATAAAAGTTTTTTGACTGACTGACTAACACAGAGGCTGTCAAAGCCAACTGAAACCTCACCAGGAATCCTGTCTATGCTGTAGCCTACAAATAGTCATCCAAGCTCTTTGTTGAATGCCTCCAGTGATGAGGAACTCATTCCATGCTGAGATACTATCTTCTATTCCTGAACTACTCTCACTGCAGGAAAGTGTTTCTTTCCACAGTGTTGTTGACACCAAACTGAAAATATCAGGAGCACAGGCAGTGTGGTGAGCCATCAACATAATAATGGCAATGTCTGATGGAAGATGCAAATCAGCAGTTCTTTTGGAAGCAGAATTCTGTGAAGCTCAAAGGTTTATTATTAACTCATTAAATAGAGACCTACATCATTTGTGTACTCTATGACTTCCGGTCTGCTACTTTGGTTGTTTGTTCTCTTTGGAAGGGAGCAAACATAACAGATCAAGCCCTGGCTCAGCCCTGGCACAGTTGCAGATGGAGTATCTCCAACCCACCCAACTGATGTGTGACTTGTCCTGAGTCAAGTCATTATTGGGTTAGCTCCAGCATTTCCCATTGTCTCTCCAACCCAAACTTCCTGCTCTTTCGGCAAGGAACAATGGGAGAAGCAGATGTTTGTTGGTGTAGCACTCATCATGGGCTTAGGAAAAGAAGATGCAGCCTTCAGTCTTGTCTGCGATGGCCCCACCCTGCCTTTGGACTCCTTGAAAGTCACAGGGAGAAACCTCCCTGGAGACACAACAGTCCCCCCTCCCCAGCAGCCCAAGCAGAGTTGGAGTGGGGATTAAGCTACAATGGAACTTGATCTTCTTGGGGGATAGGGTTTGTGTTTACAAGAAGATGGGGAAAAGGTCAAGGAAGGTGTGCAGTTGTTATTGGTTTTACCTTTGCAGAGGCCACACCTGAAGAAAGAGTTTAGGGTGGAAACAAGCATGAACTTGAACATTGGTTGTTCAGAACTTAAAACAAGCAATGTCACCATAGGAATGATGGACTACAACTCTGGGGAACTGCTGTAGACAAGAATCTGATGGGAAAGCCATGATGCTCCCTCTGTTTTACTAGACCACCCACTTGGGTCAAAATGATACATCTTCAAAGAGGCCATGTTCTACAAGCATCGAATGCTGCTCTGTAGAGTTGCTATAGACAAAGACCCAACTGGAGGGAGAAACTGGGTTAGGCTGCCCCTGTTTGGCTAAAACTGCTGTTCTATTCACAGTGATGTACCCTCAGTTGCTGGCATGATGAGGTCACATTTTTGAGGCTTTAATATCACCTGTTACAGTTGTTCTCAATAAGAAACCAAGCAAAGAGAAGGTTGGGCTGGATTGTCTACTGTTTCACTTGAATACCCACTCAGTCCTCTCAAAGTGGTTCATCCTTGGCTACTGGAGACATCATGTTATATAGATTCATCAACCAATGCCATGCAAAGTTGCTCTAGAGAAGGATCTAACTGGAGGCAAGGCTGGGTTAGGCCATCTCCTTTTTGTCTAGAGCACTGACATATCAAAATGGTGCTTCCTTGGCAAATGAAGTCAGTCATAAATAATCAGTAAGCATTTATTAGGCTTCTACTATGAGAAAGGCATAGTTATGGGCACCCAGGGTACAAAGAGTGGCAAAAGAAAATCCCTGCCTTTGAGGAGCTCACAGTCTAATAGAACCAAGTTTTACATTCATCAACTTCCTTTCAATGCAACTCATGATTATAGAACCTGAAAATGAATGCAGATTGAGCTGAAAGCTATCTTAGAGATCATCTAATTCAACATTCTAATTTGACAGATATGGAAACTGAGGCCTAGAAAGTGGAAGAGATTTGCTTAAGATCACAGTGATATTACTAATTATAATGGACATTTTATTGCTCTTTAAAGGGCACAGAGTACTTTCCATACTTCATCTCATTGTAGCCTCACATCAACACTGTAAGACAGGTGCTGTAGTTATTATCATAGGTATTATCATGTTATTATCATGTAGGTACTATGATAGTTAAGGAAACTGAAGCTTGGAGAGGTTAAATGACTTGAATAGGGTCATGCAGCTAATGAATTTATGAGACTAGATTTGAACTTGAGTCTTCCTGACTGCAGGTCTAGCATTCTATCCTTTTTGCCACCTGACTGCCACAATAGAAGCTAACCATATGTCTCCTCTGACTTCAAGCCCAGGCTTCTTTCTAATAATCCTTAGCTGCTTCTATGTGATACTAAGGTTCCTTATAATTTTGTAAAACTATTCTCATTCCTATTCATCTTGACCTTTCTTATGTGACTTTTGGAGGGTCTGATATTTGACTCCTATTCTTGCATGACCATACTCTGCCCACTCCTATTTTGCTTTTTCCCATTAATGTTGGGGACAGGGTTCCTTCCAAGTGAAGATACTCCTTCCCTCCCCCATTGTTCCTTTGTCATCATCCTTAAGTGAAATTTGATCCCAGGTATTCCTGGTTCCAAGTCCTATGTGCTATGCCATTCCATTTCTGTGCTTCAGTTATAGAGAAGCCAAGACTTTTGGGTAAAGGTAATAGCCCTGTACCCTGGAACTCTAGGTTTTTGGGGCAGGGCCAGGGCCAGGAAAGAGAGATATAGTCTAGCCATGTTTTCTGTGGACATGAGAATAGGAGTATCCAATTTTGTTGGAACATTTGGGTGGAAGTAAATTATGTAGAACTATTTGCATCTTTAATTCCTGTTTCCAGCCAAGACAGCTCCCTTAGTCATCAAAGATTATTCACCTATGTGCTAGTCATTAATGACCCTACATGAACCTGGTGGAATATAACTTCCAGAGTGCCACAGGGATCTCTGTCCTTGGTCCTGTGCTATTCAGCATGATTATTGATGACTTGTATACAAGCATGGATAGTACACTGATTGAATGTGTAGATGACACAAAGTTGGAAGGGACAGCTGACATATTGGATGACAAAATATGAAGCAAGAAAAAAATCCTGGCAGACTAGAATAATGATCTGAATCTAATAAGAGGGAATTTAAGAATGAGAAATGTGAAGTTCTGTTCCTGGGTTCAAAATATAAGCTTCACAAGTACAAGGTGGTAGAGGCATGGCGGACAGCATTTTGTGGGCAGATCCAAAGGGGTTAGTGGCCCCTGAGCTCAATATGAGACAATAATATGATGTGACAGCCAAGAAAGCAAATGAGGTCTTTGGCTGAACTGACAGAGAGAGTACTCAGACAAAGAGTGTGATTGTCCCACTATACTCTGCTCTAGTTAGAGCACATCTGAAATCATGAATTCAACTAGAGACACCACATTTTAGGAAGGGCATTGATGAGCTGCGGAATGTTTGAGAACTAGGATAAGAGGAGACTAAAGACCATGCCTAATGAGAATCACTTGACAGAACTGAGGATATAGCACCTGGAGAAGAGAAGGCTTAAGAGGGCCATAATGGATGTATTCAAGTCCTCAAAGACATGTCACCTGGAGGAGGGATTATATTTCTTCTGCTTAGCCTCCAAAGGTAGAGCTAGGAGGAATGGGTAGAAATTATCGAGAGGTCAGGTTTTGGCTTAATTCAAGGGAACTTTTTCTGTTCAACTGGAGCCACTTTGAAGTGGAATGGACTAGCTCAAGAGGTGGTGGGTTCTCTGTTGTCTGAGTTCTTAAAGTGGTGGTCAGATGACCATTTGTCAGGGCAGCTGCAGAGGGGATTCTTATTCAGATATAGATTGGATGAGATGACTTCTGAAGTCTTTTCTAAATAAGATTTCCTGCTTCTAACAGGAATCACTCCTCAAAAGTTTTCATGGAAAATTTGGTCCAAATTGTAAGTCCGTAACCACACATAAAAAAAGCACAATCTGAAGCAAGCCATTTCCCCTAAAAAAACCAGGGACATTTTCCAGCTTTTGATGACTAATGACACATGAAGAGACTTGAATAATCACATAATTATTTCACCATTGCTAAGAAACCATTTTCGACATTCAGGAGTCGTGGTTTCCATGAACTTCAGAGGTACAGCCTCAACCAGTCAGCTCTTGGTGGCATCCTTAGAGAAAAGGCCTATTTTTCAGGGTAGGAGTTATGGGGACTTTTCCAAACTGGGGACAAAGCCAGATGTTCCTAGTCTTATTTGTACTTTTCTGTAAACCCAACAGTAGGACTAGGCTAAGAAAAAAAAAAGCTTCTCTTTGGGTTTGTAAACTTTTCACTGGGCCTGAGTCTTGGGGGAAGATTTGAAAAAAAGTTTCAATCCCCAAAGTCAAACAAATCTCATAGATTTTATTTACCTCCCTTGTGGAACTTGAAACTTGACTAGAATGCTAAATTCCTGGTATTTTTTTAATCTTGTAAAATCTAGGGGTGAAAAAACTGGCCCACTTCCTCTTTATGTCCTGGAGTAAAATAAATTCATTGCAAGCAAGTATGATGGCACTTGAAATTGATTCCTGTGTTTTATGGGATTCTTGCTAGAAATGTTGGGAAGCCCAAGGACTTGTGGCTAGAATCTGGACAGAAAGAGATGAACTGTCACTGTTTCATGTTGACTTCTATATTTATCCTTCTTATTTTTGTTCTTGTATCTCACAGAATCACAAAATTTCAGAGTTTGAAAGAACTTCAAAGGCCATCTAGTCTAACCCATATCTGAAAAAGAGTTCTTTCTGCTACATATATCCCAGAAAAGTAGTAATCCAGTCTCTGCTTGAGGACTTCTAATAAGGGTGAACTCACTTCCCCTAAGCCAGTCCACTTTACTTTGGAATGGCTTTAATTGTAAGGGAAATTCCTCCCCCACCCCCCCACTGGCCTTATTGCAATTTTTACTCTCTGATTCTGGCTCTGTCCTATGAGGACAAGTAGAACAAATCTAATCTCTTTTTCTTGCAAACGCTTTTTAAGATAGCTACTATGTTCTTCCTGAGTTTTCTCTTCTTGAGGGTCAACATCTTTAATTCTTAACTCATTCTCCTATGGTAGGGCCTTGAAGTTCTTCATCATTCTTGTCCCCTGTCTCTTTCTGGCTCATTGATGTTTTCCAAAAAAATGTGGCCCCCAAGACTTAGCCTCAAATTCCAAAGGTGGTCTGATAAAGGGCAAGGATAGTGAGATGATTCTGGATACTATACCCCCTTAAAAGGGCCCCTAGAAGACATCAGGCTTCTTTGGGATACCAACTGGGATTGCCCAGTTGATTAATATTGAGTATGATATCCACTAAAAACCCTAAATCTTTTTTTAAATATTGGAATCCACCATCCAACATTGATAAAATTAATTATTTTAGACTAAGTATAAATACTTGATATTTATCTCTATTGCATTTCATCTCACCAAATTCAGACCATCATTCTAATTCCTGACTTTTTGGATAGAGACTATCATTCATATGGATAATTGTTAATGATGGTTTCAGATAGCTGGTGGTATGTTCATAACTACAGTTTTTTAAATGGAGAAAAAGTATAAGGATTTGTGTCTATTCCTAACTCAATTAATCAGTCCCAGACCATATTGACTGAATCAATTAAAAGCAAATTGAATGTGAATAAGGCTTAATCAACTTGAAAATATCATGGGGCCTTGGGATCATTGGATAAAGACAGATGACACTACACAGGAAATATCTTGTGGTTGGTTGAAGAAGACTAAGTCAATTATTTTGAACTACATGTAAAAATAGCAAACAAATTTGGAGCTAATCAGTTGCATGGAAGAGGACCAAAGTTGGAAGCTGGAGATTCCAGACCTTTGGAAAGGAAATTGCATTTGGGAAAACACTCCATCTCTTTCTTTTCCTAGCCCCCTTCCCACCGATCATGTGGAAAGATACTAAATTGAGCAGATGACAATGGAGAAACCAGGTTAATAGGTGACAATGGCCTTGAGAACTTCAACAAGTTAGAAGATCTGGAGTTCTCATCAATGCTGGTAGCAGTACCCTTGGAGCAGAAATGGCTGATGGTAGCATCTGCATTAAGGAAAGCCTAGACACTCCAAATACTCAATAGTGTAATCTCCCTGCATTATAGAGAATCTAGGTTATGGGTTCTAGAAAAGCACTGAAACTTGGAGCCCAGAAGAGAACTATATGTAAGAGAATCTTCATGAAAACTCTATAAAGGCAGAAAAGGACTACCCATGACCAGGAGCCCCGTTACTCCTTTGCCACATATGTTCCCTGCTTGCTCGACTCATTATGTTTATGCTTTAAGCTTGAGCCCACACTCCCCAAGGACCTATTATGCACAAGGGAAGACTACATCCTTAGCATGGGTTAGGGAAGATTATTTTCATAAGAACTATTCTTCTTTAGTAAATACCTTTTCTAAAAGTCAGTTACATCTGGCTGGTAATATTGGCTCATCATTTCTCAAGGGGGCTCTACCATGTTCACTGCTAGATATACTCAGTCTCTGGACTTCTCTACCTTCTTACCAGTAGCCTCCTCATAAATTCGATCTCTCTGCCCTGATTTCCATTTTCTGATTGGTGAGTCTTCAGTCATAACTATCATGTTCCAAGGGATCCAGCCCTCTGAAATTGTGGTTGATCACTGGTGCTGCAAGGGTAGAAAAATAGAATGTGTTGTGGTAAGTAGTAATAATAGCTAACATTTATATGCCACTTTAAGGTTTGAAAAGTTCTTTACATGTTATCTCCTTATACTTTCATCAGATATTATCCAGATAATTGTGTCCAGTTCTGGAAACTATGGTTGAAGAAGGATATTGATAAACTGGAGAGTGTTTTGAGGAAGACAATCAAGATAATGAGGGACCATCATATATTAGGATAACTTAAAGGAGATAGGCATGTTTAGCCTGGAGAAAAGAAGACTTAGGGGGAACCTGATAGCCATGGGCAAGCATTTGAAGGTCTGTCCTGTGGAGGAGAGATTAGACTTACTAATCTTAAAGTTAAATACCTTGAAATTAATATTAAGGCTATTGGGAGGTGGATCATAAGGACTTCTAAATACACATGCATAAAATAGAAAAACATGAGGTATGTTGTACTAGTTGAAGTGATTATTTTCCAAAAGCCGATGTGGAGGGAACAGAGGCAAACCCAGAAATCAGGAGGTATACAGAACAGCATCTTTACCAAGTGAATTTCTTTTTTTTTTAATACCCACACTTGGTTCCTTTAAAAAAATTATAAAATTAGTAACCAATGAGAATAACAGACTTTCAAATGCATAAAAGAGAATTTGAAAAGATTGTATATGAAATGGTAAATTTCTGTTATTTGAGTTTGATTAAAAAATATAACAACTTCAAAATAGGAACAAAAACACCCAGTCCCCTCCTGAACACCTTATTGTTTGTGTATTTTCTGGATTTTTTTTGGCTTTCATTCTTATTATTTACAGCTCTGTAATCAGTGTGTTAATCATTGTTCTGATTGCTTTTTAGAGAGTCACTTCCTATGCTGTCATTTATCTCAAAAGATTTGTTGTTATTGTTTTGTTTTTACATCACAAAAATCACAGAATTTGAGAGTTGGAAAGGACTTCAGTACCCATCTAACCTAACCCATTAATAATGACTGATTATCTCATATTTCCTTCCTCTATTCTTGCCCCACTCTCAGAGCCTTCCTTGTAACAATGGCAGAAAACAGTTAAGTAAAAACCAATAGATACATCAACCACATTCATCTACCTCTTCAAAGAAAGGAGAAAGGTATATAGGTATGTGAAAGGAGAGAGGTATAGATGTATGCAAAAACTTAGTGCTAAGTCCTGGGCACACATATGCAAAAAGCAAAGTGAGTCCATGACCTCAAGGAGCTTCCATTCTGAGGTCTAAGACCTCTAATCTCCAGGACTAAATTTGATTATCATACTTACATAACATTTCATTTAGTTTTATTGTTCCTTCCATTTATAGTGTTGTCATTTTGTAGACTGATTTCCTGGTTCTACTTATTTCCCTCTGTGTCAGTTCACAAAAGCCTTCCTATGCTTCTCTGAATTCTTCATATTAGTAATTTCTAATGGTGCCATAATATTCCATTATATTCATATAACACAATTTGCATAGCCATTATTTTTTTTTAATTTTTTTAAATTAATTTTTTTGTTTACTTTTAGTTTACAGGATTCAATTCCACAATTCCTTGATGTCCCCCTCCCTCCTCTCCCCCCCCCCCCCCCCCCCCCCCCCCCCCATGGCACATATAGTCAAGTATAGGATCTGTAAATACTTTCACATTATACATTAGTCAGGTTATAAAGACATTGTATCAGATGGAATGAAAAATGGTAAAGAGTACATAACATAGCCATTCTTTAATCATCAATTACTTTATGTCTTGTTCCATGTTACCACAAAAAAGGCTACTGTAAATATTTTGGCATTTGTGGGATCTCTCTGTCTTTGCCCTCCTTAATGTTTATACTTAGCAATGGGAGGGATCTCTGCATTAAAAACTATGGACATTCATGGCCAAACAAGAGATAGAGAGGATCACACAGGTAACTAATGTAGCTAATATTATGAAAATCAGGTAAATGTAAATGGGGAAAAATCTTTACAGCATGTTTCTCTGATACAGGTTTTATTTTTTAAATATATGATAAAGAATTGACTCAAATTTCTAAGAACAAGAGCCATTCCCTAATTAATAAATGGACAAGTATATGAACAGGCAGTTGTGGAGGAAAAAAAGCACCCTAAAGTACTAACAGCACATGAAAAAATTCTCTAAATTGCTGATAATTAAGGAAATACAAGTGAAAACAACCCTGACATACCATCTTAAACCCATCAGATTGGGCAAGAAGACAGAAAAGGAAAATGACAAATGTTGGGGTCAATGTGGAAAAATAGGAACACTAAGGAATTTTTGGTAGAGTTGTAAATTAGTCCAAACACTCTGGACAGCAATTTGGAACTATGCCAAAGGGCTATAAGATTGTGCATACCTTTTGACCCAGGTCTATATGCCAAAGAAATTTTTTTTTTCAAGCAATGAGGGTTAAGTAACTTGCTCAAGGTTACACGGCCAATTATTTCTGGGTGTGGTGCTGAGTGCCCGAGCCCGGGATTCAATCTCCAGGTCGTCCCAACACTGGAGCCGGTGCTCTTACTCGCTGAGCCACCTGGCCGCCCCAAAGAAATTTTTTAAAAAAGGAAAAGGACCTACTTGTACACAAATATTTATGGTAGCTCTTTTTGTAGTGGCAAAGAATTGGAAACTGAGGGGATGCCCATCAATTGGGGAATGACTGAGCAAGTTATGGTATATGCTTGTGATGGAATACTATTGTTATGTAAGCAATGACAAGCGCATTTTCTGATGTTGTCTGAATTTGATTTCTATTTAGCTGAAGTTCCTTACCTGTTGATCTTAGTTTGACCTGTAACCTCAACCCCCTTTCAAAATGCCCAGAAATAGTCTGAACTGGGGACCATGTGTTTACCTGTATAACCCTGGTGAAATTTTATGCTGGGAAAAGTCCCTGTTTTAATAAGCTTTAAACAAAAAAAAATTCTACCTTAGGTGCTAATTAGAATCTAAATTCAGGTGACAGAAAGAGCCTGTTGAGTAATTGCAGGAAAGGGGCCAATTTCAGGCACAGCCGTAATTACTGAATTAGTAGGGAAGTTCAAGTAGAGCTTCAGATTTCAGATCATTACTGAGATCTCTGAAGAACAGCTAATCCCAGAGTGATTGGGCTTCTTACACCTGTGCGGGGGTTCATGGGTGCATGTGCATGTGGCTTTCAGGAAGAAACACTTAGGTTTCAAAGTAGCCTCACTGCCAACCATCAGAGACCTTGGAATTAGTATCTCTCATCATTTTAAAATCTAGCTCTCTCATCTCCCCATGTCTTGTCTTCCCCCTTCACCCTCAATCAATGCTGCCATAGTTTGATTATCCTGATATGAAGAAATGAGGAAGGAGACTTAAAAAAATTGAGTCGGGCCCTGTTATTTTGTCTTGGGTTGGGAATAGCTCTTCCATGATTCTCTGCCTTGGTTCTCCTTCCCTTGCCTCCAACATTGTCAGCTAGAGTAACTAGCTGCCTTCCCACTTATAGATGGTGGATATTTTTCCACTTCTGAGAACAACCCCTGTGTACTCTTTGATTTATGAAGGGATTTACAAATATTATATCATCTGCAAAAATGGGGGTAATAATAGCACCTGTCTCCCAGGGGTATTGGGAGGATCAAATGAGATAATATTTTTAAAGTACTTCTAGACCTTAAAGTGCAATTATAAATGTTATTATTAATAAATCTCATTGATACAATGAACAGTTGGCTATTAATAATTATTGTTACAATTATCAATGAATTATTGTTGTTAATTACTATATACTATACTATAATATTACATTGTAATATAATTTCATATTATAATTCTTATTATTACAAAGGAGGAAACTGACCTCAGGAAGGGACTTGTAACTGAGAGAGTTAGCATTGCAATCTGGATTCAAATCCATGCCTTCTGACTTTAGATCCTGGTAATTTATGGTTAATTACTAAATGAAAGGTGTAGGCAGAAAAATGCTAAAGGAAGTCAAAGGAGTGATAACTGGCAGAATTTCTTCATGTACACCTAAGACCTTGTTATCCTTACGGCTCCATAGTTGAGGGGATAGTATGCCATCCCTGCAATCAGGAAGACCTAGGATTTAATGCCAAGTCTGATGTTTATTTGCTATGCCACCAGGAGTGAGTTACTTAACCTCTCAATCTAAGTTTCCTCAGCTATAAAATAGGGTTAATAATATCTGTGGTGATTAACTTGGAGGGCTGTTGTGAGATTCAGATAAGGCCATGTATGGAGGGGATTTGGCCATCCTTATTGTGGTCTCTCCATGTCAGCCATCAAAGAAGGCTTGTCTACTCTCCGGAAGACAGGAACAATGATGCAGAGGGCTGTGACTTCCAGTGATTCCCTGCTTCCTCTCCTCACTTGGCTTCTTTAAATCAATACCATGATAAGGTCGTAACCTCTTGTTTACTGGGCTGCCACCATGGCCAAGGAATGATGAGGATGTCTCCTAATCTACATTGCCTTGGCTTGTGAAAACCATGGCTTTATCCGGAGGTTGCCACTGTCCTCTGAAAACCCTGGACAGAAAAGTTTCTCCATAACTGTAAAATTGAGAACTCACTTCCCATCAAAGAAGAGCTGACTGAAAAGAATCTTTCATATCAATTAGCTGGAGAATCCTTTGCTCCAAGATTGGGAACCTTTGTTTACTGAAAAAAGCAGGTTGAGATGCTTTGGGAAAGCAGAGGAGGTCAGGTGAGATAAGGTCAGTGGGTCTGACAAATCACAGAGGTGGAAAGTCGCTTCCTGTAATTGAGTTAAGTGCAAAGTGGTATCTTGTGGCTGAGGGGGGGGGGGAGGTATCAAATGCCTCAGAAGAGGGCTGAACAACTGGATGATGGAAGAGGAGAGCACCCAGGACGGAGCCACAATCTGGTCCTAGTTTTGCTGCTTGCCAGCATTTCTTTGGTCCTTAGTTTCTTTAATTGTAAAATGGAGATAACAGCCCTGACAGTTCCTTCCTCACAGAAGAGTGGTGAGACTCAACGGAGAAAATGTTTGCAAAAGTGTTTTTTAAAGCCCTAAAGAAATGAGGCTATTATTGCATGTTTAAACATTGCTGTATGCAATCATTCTGATTGTTGGTGACACACTCTAAGTTGTAGAGCTGGAAGGGATCTTAAGGATCATCTAGTCCAACCCACTCTATCTATCTATCTATCTATCTATCTATCTATCTATCTATCTATCTATCTATCTATCTATCTATCTATCCATCCATCCATCTGTTGATATATCTATCCAAAGTTTTATGGACAGTTTTGTTTTTTACACCATAGTTAATTCTTAATATATTTTCCCCAACATAGAATCCCATCTTGTAACATAACAAACACACAGAAACGATCACAGCAACCAAATCTGATAACAAATGTGACATTTTTCATCCGTAGTCCCTCACTTCTCTAGAAAAAGGGCAGTACAGTTGGTCATTTGTCTCCTAGAACTAAACTGGGCATTACTTTTAATTTCAATTCAGATGCTTTTTAGTGTTGTTTTCACTTACCTCACTGATCACTTTTCACTTACCTCACATTGGATAGACTGTCTTCTTGTTCTGTTTGTCTCAATTTACATCAGGTCATTTAAGTCTTCTTGTTTATCTAAATTCCTCAGTCATCCTTTCTTACTACCTTAGTGATGACTTGTAATTTCTTCAATATAGAAACTTTCTCCATCATGAGATTGCAGGTCCCTCTTCACATCATTAGAAAGTGACAGGAGTAGGATTTGAACAGAGCTTCCTGACTCCAAGAGTGGCACTTTACTCTCTTTACCTCACTACCTCATCCCTCCTGCACTTTAAACCATGAAGTGATATTTCAAATATTCTCCAGTTTGCAGACATCATTTTATTTCCAGGTTGTAATTGTTGTTTTCTACAATATGTGCTATTAGCTATGAATATTTTACATAGATGAGATTTTTCTTTCTGTCTTTGGCCTCTTTGAGGAATATGCCTACTAGTGGGATCAGTGGGTTAAAGAGTATAAAAAGCTTAGTCAGTTTTCTCTTATAACTCCAGTTTTGTTTTGTTTTGTTTTGCCTTTTGGAGGGCAGTTGGGGTTAAGTAACTTGGCGGAGGTTACACAGCTAGTTTTTGTGTGTGTGTGTGTGTGGGTGTTAAGTGTCTGAGGCTGGAACTGAACTTGGGTCCTCCTGACTCCGGGGCTGGCGCTTTACTCACTGTGCCACCTAGCTGCCCCAGATTGTTTTCTAGAACCCCAGCCAATTTGCAGCTCCACCAACCATTAGTATCCCTAGCTTTCCACAGTTCCTCTACTGATTGAGTATGAGAATCTGACAGTACTAATTTAATTTAAATCTCAAAGTTTTAATTTGTATCAACAACTTCATTTTACAGTTGAAAAAACTATAAAAGATAAAGTTATATTCTCATAATTACAAAGCTAATAAGAAAAAATAAACAGAGCCTGAATTGGAACCAAGATTTCTGATTCCAAACCCACTTTTTTTTCCCCACAGCACCACATGGTGATTATACCACCTTGTGCCTGCTACAATATTTTGGTGCCCAAAATGCTGGATTACTACCTCTCTCCTAAAACTAAACTGAAATTCTGGAATCACCTTTAACTTGACAATTGGTATAGGTTACAGTATGGTCTTAATCACAATTAGATTTGTGCTGCTGGAATAATGAATGAAAATGAATGCCAAAAAAAAGAAGACAAGAAAATAAAATTACAAACAGTTTTGAAATAAGAATATGTTTTATTGATACCTTTTGTTTTTACATCAATAATTTCCTGATGTACCCCACTTCCCCCTCTTAATTGTTCCCTCCTTTATAACAATGAAAAACAGTTAAGCATAGCCAACTAATGATACATCCAAAGTATTATTACCTACTTTTTAATAATTTTGTAAGTGCTTATCTGTGTACATGTTTTCCCCCTGTTGGAATATAAGCTCCTTGAGGGCAGGGACCATTTTCACTTTTTTCTTTGTATCCTCATAGCTTAGCACAGTGCCTAGAATATAAACAGGTGTTTAATAAATGCTTCTTGATTGATTTGAATCTAAGATGAGTAGTACAGGTTCAATTACACCCATTTTAGTGACAAGGACACTGGGGCTTGCCTAGGGTCATACTGTTAAATAGGTAGTGGAGGCAGGATTCAAACTCAGGTCTTTCTGGGTCCAAGGCTCTGTTCATTATATCTCACTGCACTGTCACTTAGCAGTCTTATCATTCTCTGAAATTAACCTCAGTGTTATATGTATATAAGGTATGCTATCCATTTTTTTTAAAAGAAAAACAAAAAACAAAAAACAACATTTAATTGAATTGGTGCAAAGGAACCCTGGCTCCCTGCCATGCCCAGGATGGTTTCTCTGGAAGACAGGTAAGCTAACACCAGGGCTAAGATATACAGCTTTGGGGATCTGTGCAGAGCAAATGAGGAAGCAGCCTTTTGCCTGCGGCCAAGTAACTTGGGACAAATTCACTCAGGCTTCAAAGGGAAGCCACTGGCTCCAGTGCCCAAAGAGGATCAATCTCTAATTTAAAAGAGTGTACTACAATTAGAGGTTATTTACTTTATATATTGCCAAGTCCTGAAGCTCCTATCTCTGCCTCAGGGCACCTGGTTGTAGTGAGACCTCAGAGAGTTCCAAGTCTGGGCCCTGTGCTTTCCGGGGGGCCAGGTGTTAAGAAAATACACAGACACAAACTTTTTATTTATTTGAATGCTATTTTTTAAAAGAAAGTAAGTCTCCTAAGCTTGAGAGAAACAGCAGGGGAAATGTTTGTTTTCAGGTGAGGGATAAGTTTTCAAAATTGGCCTCACTTCATAGAGCAGGGGCTGGGATCTAATATTATAAAACAGTTCCCATTAAAACAGAGGAAATCAGACAAAAGTAGGGGTGAGAGGGCAATGATGCCATATCTATTCATTACTCAACTGATTGCTAGATGTATAAGGCTGGTATACTGATGGAAACACCAAGGAGACTTGAGTGTATCTTGTTAGACTTTGGGTTCAATTTAATCAATCAATCAACCAACCATTCCAGCAATTGATGAGCATTAATTAATTAAATGCTTGCTGTGTACTAGGTTTTGTGCTAGGCATTGGGCAAGACAATAATAAAATAACCCTGGTTGTCAAAGAGTTTATTATCAATATTCCAGGCTTTGGAGATAGCAAGAAAGGAATGTGGGGTCTTAAGTTTACTGGAGCAACTGCTGGAAGGGAAGATAGTTAAATCATGTTTATGGATTTATTTGTATTTTTGTCTCTTCCTGCCAAGAATGGATAAACAGAAATTGAAGCACAAAGTGCTTCCATAGCAAATATCACTGCATGAGAGGTGGTATAATGAGCTAGTCTCTGAGTCAGGAGAGGTCTGAGTTCACATGTAATCTCTCTGAGCCTCAGTTTCCTCATCAACAAAATGAATGTTATATTTGAAAACTTTTTTTGGAGACAATTGGGGTAAAGTGACTTGCTCAGGGTCACACAGCTAGTAAGTGTCTAAGGTTAGATTTGAACTCAGGTCCTTCTGACTCCAGGACCAGTTCTCTAAGAGATATCTGAAACTTTTTTTTTTTTTTGTGAATGCTAGAGCTGATGACCACTGAAGCCTCTTCCAGATATACATCTGTGATCTTCAAAGCTCAGTGTAAGCCTGTATGAAGCCTTATTGATTTTCCTGCCTGCTAATGTCTTCCACCCAAATCATCTTATATTTATATATTTATTGTCTGTATATGTGCGTGTGTGTGCGTGTGTATACACACACATCTGTTTATATTGTTTCCCTAGGTAGACTGCAAGCTGTCTGGGGTCAGGAATTGTTTCATTTTTGTCTTTGTATTTCTAGCACCTAGGACAGTGTCTGGTAAGGAGTAAGCACTTATTTGCATGATCATTATCGATCAATTGATTTTATGATTAAAAACTGCATTTATTAGCTAAGTAGCCAACAGAGAGTCACTTCGCTTCTCCAAGCCTGTTTCCTCAACACTGTGAAATAAGGATAATGATTATTGTGGGACACATCTGTTATGAAGAACAGATGCAAGAACATCTACAAAGTGCTTTTTAAACTTAAAAGCTTGATGTGGATGCTAGTAATTAATTATTATTAAAATAGTAAGAGTTTCAGAAGTATGGCTTTCATTAAAACTGTACCTACATCCCCCTGGTGAATAACACTGGTCAAGGAAAGGATTTGGGGACCTAAATGACTGTACCCTTCCTCTTGGTCAGTAACTCTCAAGATTTTTAAGCAGAGGTCAACAGGATGCATGGCTGACTGAATCCTCCTAGATAAACATACAGCTTTACTAGAGAGCATGGAGAAAGGTGTTTGATGAGAACTTGAAAGCTTTTGGACTTTGAGAGTTATTCTAGCTCAGATGCATGCAAATTCATCCAAAACAACCTTAACAGGTTGGTCAAATGAGATAAATGTATGAACAAAGCTTTGAAAACCTTAAAGGGTTATATAAAGGTGAGCTATTATTAGTACTTTTTAGCTATGTGACCCTGGGCAAATCACTTCAACTCTTTGGGCCTCTATTTCCTCATCTGTAGAATGAGGTTAAATAAGATTATTTCTCAAGTTCCTTCCTATGATAATATAATTCTTGTAATTAATACTAAGATAATACTAAGGACTAAGATGAATATAAATTCCAGCAAACAGGATTAGATTAATTTTGCTTAGATATAGCTGACTTTACCTTAATGAGAGGCATGTGTGTGTTTGTGTGTGTGACAGAGAGAGAGACAGAGAGACACAGAGAGAGACAGAGAGAGAGACAGAGACAGAGAGAGAGACAGAGAGAGAGAGAGAGAGAGAGAGAGAGAGAGAGAGAGAGAGAGAGAGAGAGAGAGAGAGAGAGAGAGCACATTTGGTTTTCTGATTCTAACAGAGAAAAATATATTTCATCTTTTACTTTTCCCATCAGAAAGAAAAAGTGCTCAAGGTAGAGAGAATTCAAGGACTGGGCAGAAGATCTAACCTTAGGTACTTTTCAATATTTGGCATCTAATCAGATCTTATATAATTATATTTATTTATTGATGGAATCTCTGTAGTCTTCTCTCTAACACTCCATAAAAGTTGAAGACACTATCATATTTTCCAATTCCAAGTTCTAAGCTAGTTCCAGTGGAAGGGCTGCCCTTTCTTGAGGGATAGGTGAGTTTTGAACTGAGAAGGTCCTGTCCTATTCACAGTAGAATGTTGCCTCCTCAATGCAATCCCATGACTCATAGCTTCCCCTTTCCAGAAGCCCATTGTTCTGACCAGAGTGTGAGAAAGGCAAATTACTATTCCAGCTACCTAAAAGGAAACAATTTTAAATGATAGTTATGATATGACCAAGTACATCTAAGTAAACAGACTTCTAACATATTTTATCCATTGACAAGAACCCAATCATTGTGTCATGACAAAAAAAAAGAACAATCCCCAAACTTTATTTTCTAATCTATCCAGTTAAAAGTCTTAGGAAAATGAAGTGGAAAAAATTCCTTGATGGTGAAATCTAATATCCAAGGAAAGCAAAGAAATTATTACCACTAATTGACACATATGCCTAGTTATGTTTTTTATAACAAAGTGACCAATGGCAAAACCCATTCCAAAATGACATTTCCCATCTTAAATCCCCAAATCTCAGAGTAGGAAGGGATCTCAGCAATTGTGCAGTCCAATCTATATACAAAAGGAATTCTATTCACACACACACCCATCATTAAGTATTCATTTCCTACTATGTGCCAGGCCTGAAGAGTAGTCATGTAACTTTTTTTTCAAGTGCTTTATTAACTTCTGATTTACATCATTCATTTCCACCAGATTTTGAGTTACAAATTTTCTCCCCATTTTTACCCTACCCACTGCCCCAAAATAGCAGTCCCACAGGATATCCCTTCCTCCAATCTACTGTCTCCCATATTTTCTCCCGTACCCCTTTCGACTTTTCCAGTGGATCTCTATGCCCCAGTGCCTGTATATCTTATTTTCCAATTACATGTAAAATAATAGTAATAATATATATATATATATATATATATATATATATATATATATATATATTTGAGTATTTGATTTTAAAGCTTTGAATTACAGATTCATTACCTCCCTCCCTTGTCTCCCACCCTTACTGGGAAGATAAGCAGTTCAGTATAGGTTGTACATGTGTGGCTAATGCAAAACAATAACATAGCAGATATATTGTAAAAGACTGACTATATTTCCCTCCCTCTTATCCCACCTCCCACTTGTTCTATTCTCTACTTTGATCCAGTCCCTTTTCAAAAGTGGGTGCTCCCAACTTCCCTCCCCCCCAGTCTGCCCTCCCTTCCATTATCCCCCCTCTCATTCCCTTCTCCCCTACTCTCCTGGAGGGTGATATACCTTATTTAGTGTGTATTTCATTCCCTCCTCAAGCCAAATTCAGTGGGAATAAGGTTGACCCCTTCCCCTTTGCCTTCCTATTCTTCCCCTCCACTGTAACCATTTTCCCTTGCTTCTTCTATATGAGATAGTTAACCCCATTCTGTCTCTCCCCATCTCTTCTCATTATATTCCTCTCTCACCTCTTAATTTCACCTTTTAAGTATCATCCCTTCCTGTTAAATTGGTCCTGTGCCCTCCATGTATACCTGTAAACATATATACACACATTCACATATGTATTTACATGCCCATATACCCTCATATATATTTCTATTCCCTTCAACTACTGAGAAAAGTTTCATAAGTTACAATTTTTGTTTTTCCACGTAGGAATGTTAATAGTTCAACTTTGATAAGTTCCTTATGATTTCTTTTCCCTGTTTACCTTCTCATGCTTCTCTTGCTTCTTGTATCTGAATGTCAAATTTTCTATTCAACTCTTTTTTTTCAGCAAGAATGCTTGAAAGTCCTCTATTCCACTGAATGACCATATTTTCCCCTGAAACATGATACTCAGTTTTGCTGGGTAGGTGACTCTTGGTTTTAATCCCAGCTCCTTTGCCTTCCAGAATATCATATTCCAAGCCCTTCAATCCCTCAGTGTAGAAGCTGCCAGATCCTGATTGTGTTTCCACAATATTCAAATTGTTTCTTCCTGGCTGCTTGTAATATTCTCTCCTTAATCTGGGAATTCTGGAACCTGGCTATAATATTTCTAGGAGTTTTCTTTTGGAGATCTTTTTGAGGAGGTGATCAGTGGATTCTATTTTGCCCTCTGGTTCTAAAACAGCAGGGCAGTTTCCTTTGAGAACTTCCTGGAGGATGATTTCTAGGTTCTTACTTTGATCATGGCTTTCAGGTAGTCCAATAATTTTTAAATTATCTCTCCTGGATTTATTTTCCAGGTCAGTGGTTTTTCCCATGAGATATTTCACATTGATTTCTATTCTTTCATTTGTTTGGATCTGTTTAACAGCATCTTGATTTCTCATAATGTCATTAGCTTCCATTTGCTCCAATCTAATACTGAAGCAATGATTCTCCTCATTGAGCTTTTGAGATTCTTTGTCTATCTGGCAAATTTGGCTTTTTAAGGCATTCTTCTCCTCATTGCCTTTTTGAACCTCTTTTGCCATTTGAGTTAGTATATTTTTTAAGGTGTGATTTTCCTCAGTCAGATTGTTGACTCTCATTTTGTAATTTTCTTGCATTCTTCTAATTTCTCTTCCCAATTTTTCCTCCACTTCTCTTATCTGCTTCTTAAGGTCCTCTATGGCCTGTAACCAGCTCATATTTTCCTTAGAAGCTTTTGGTGTAGGAGTTCTGACTTCACTGTCTTCCTCCTGTTCCATGTTTTGCTCCTTTTTGTCCCCAAAATAGGAGTCTAATGTTGAAATCTTCTGTCTGCTTTGTTTCCTTTGCCTGGTCATATGGCACCTCAGTCACTTGACCCCTGGGCTTTTTGCCCAGTAGGGTCTCTGTTTGTAGGACTCTGCCACCAGACAGTAGGAGCTGTAGGACTCTGACACCAGACAGGGGAGCTTTCATCCCAAACACTGGGGTTTTCTCAGCTGCTGCAGGTATTAGATGGGTGCCCTCTCTGAGGTCTCCACAACTTCTGCCAAGCTGGACACACACCCCAGGACCTCCACCCTAGACTGCAATCCAGATCTAAGAAGGTTAAAGCAAGAGCGATTACCCCTCAGACTGGTGCTTGGTCCCCCTACACTCTGCAGGCCAGCAGCTGAAGCTACCACATGGTGCTGTCTGGCTGTGCTGGAGTCTCAGCAGCTTCTCGCACCAAGGGCAAAAACCACCCACTCCCACTTACTGGGTCCTAAAGTCCAGACTGCACTGATCTCTCACTTTGTCCTTCACATCTATGTGTTGATAAATCTGGAAACAGCCACAGCTGCTGCTGATCTGGGGCTCCTGGTGGCTGGTCAGGCCCGACCTGGGGCTGGGCTCGGCTCCCAGAGTGCTGCGCTGGCCACTTGCTGCCAGCCTCCTGGGCTGTCCTCAGTGGGAGGTTAGCTTCTCTGTGTCATTTTGTGGGTTCTTCAGCTTCAAAGTTTGTTTAGAGTCCCCTTTTACACGAATTGGAGAAGGTGGAAGCCGGAGCTCAGCGGAGATCCTGCTTCTACTCCGTCATCTTCCATTTGGGGTCGTCATCTAACTTTTTATTGGAGTTGTCCACAGAAGGGAAATCTACCACCTTTTGAGGAGTCCCCTCTATTTCTGGGCAGCTCTGATTGGACAGTTTTTCCTGTGACATACCCCGTGATGCAGCCAGGTGGCACAGCAAATAGAATATTGTACGTGGAGTCAGACCTGAGTTGAAATACTGTTTCAGACAATTACTAGCTGTGTGACCTTAGAGAAGTCAATTTAACCTCTGTCTGCCATAGCTTCCTCAGGTAAAATAAAGATATCAGCAGTACTTCCCTCTCAGGGTTTTGGTGAAGACCAAGTGAGATAACATATGTAAAGTGCTTTGAGATATCATGTAAAGTCAGGGGTATGCTGGGAAATATTTAATAATAACCTCTGTGAAATACATGATATACCTTTAAGTTTAATATGCATTCTTAATATTTTCTTCATGATTTTCTTAAGTTGAGACCAATGGTGTCAAATTTAAATAGAAATTGGGGTGGGGGTGGACCACTACCCCATACATAAGGGTAGGTCAAATATTGACTTAGAAAACCACACTTGTTTAACTACTTCTTATTAAGAAGTTAATACCTCAACATATTAAATTTGAGGAGGAACTTCATATGACTCTGCTTCTAGTGCTCTTGTGAATCTTGTGGGCTTTTGGACATCTCTGTTCTAGACCATCAACAAAAGAATAAATCGTCTTGATTTGACAATTTCTGAAATGTAAGTATTCACACTGAAAATTATAAAATTGTTTTTTGGGGGTCTGTGTGAGCTGGCTTCAGCACAGCTCTACTCAAAGTACTATATAAATGAGATGATGATGATGATGATGACAACGATGACAATGATGAGAACAAGCCCATCCTCTCAGAGTTTTCTCTTTTCCAGATTAAACACGCCCAGTTCTTTTAGCTCAAGGCAACTTGCACTATTCTAGTTTCACTTTTCCAGACATTCTTTTATCAATGTCCTTAAATCATGGCTCCCACAACTGAACCCAACTGAACATTCGATGCTGTCATTCTGCAGGGAGCAGCAAATGTCATACTGTCTTGAATTCTAAGCACTCTACTCATTTCTGGGTTTTCACACTATAGCAGCAAGCACCCTAGCATAACCAGGATGGCTGCTAGTGCAGGTTCCTAGATCTGCTTTTCTAAAGGAAGTAACTCAAAATGAGTTAACAATCTTACTTTAATCAAACACATATTATTTACTTAGTTCAGGAGGAAAAGTCAGAACCCTGAACTTCAGAGAATACAAACAGAAGTTACAGACAAAAAAAAAAATACAGACAGAGAAACAGACCAGCAGACAGGGCTTCCAGCTATCTGACCATTACATCCATACCTAGTTAGTTACCAGAGAGGGAAGCACCAACATCTGGGTTTTCAAAGCGGGTGGGGGGTGGGGTGGGGGAAGGTCAATGGCTGCCCAGAGTTTCATCTGGCCAAATCACACAACTCTTCTCAAAGTGAGCCCCTAAACAAAACCTCACATCAGGGTATATATAGCTTTCTCCTGGGTCAGAGAATGTCACAACCTTCTTAGACCCACTGCCCAATCACAAAATAACAAGATATGGGCATTCCTGAAAAAAAAAAACCTCACACCACAGGTTCCATGTTACTACATTCAGCCTATTAGGAGGCAGAATATATTTTCAAATCAGGGAAGGTACTTGGATTCACTTAAGCCCATCAAGGAACCAAGGGGCAGGGAAGATCTTCAGATTCCCATTACTATTACACACACTCTTCCAAACACTCAATAACAGTGCTTTTCTAGGTATGAGGTTCCCCAAAAGGCTTTTAGGCAAAGGGCCAGACACTCAATTTCTTCTCTAGCAGGTACAACCTTAGAGAGCTTCTCCAAGGGCAGATGTAGAACAATATTGTTCTGCACACCTGGGTACCACTTTGAAATTTTGGCTCCCTATCCTCTATATGCAGTATGGAAGGGAATCCCTAGTCTTTTTTGCAGTATATCCTGCTTCTCCCTAAAGGTCAAGGGCCTTAGAATAGTTCCATAGCCCAAACTCAGCATAAATAATAATCAGTTTCCAGCACAGTTCCTGGTGTTTAATACATGTTTATTGATTGATTGAAAAGTAATTCACAAAGAGAGAGAAAGTATTGTGGAAACAAGGATGTTGATTGTAAAAGTGTTAGAATATTTCTTCACTTTACTGAACTCCCCCCCCCGTGTCTCTCTGTCTCTGTGTGTCTCTGTCTCTGTCTCTCTCCTTCCTACCTCCCACCTCTCAAGAAAGTTCTATCAATGCCATTTCTGGGAAATCCCATATTCCCTACACATCCCTCCATCTCCTATTCAACTCTCTCTTGTAACAATGAAAAACAATTAAGCAAATACACCTGATACAGTGACCACATCTGTCAATGTACACAATGTTCTATACTAGTAGCCCCCCCTCCCTTATGAAAAAGAAAAGTAGTTATTTAATTATCCATTATTCTCCAGGTCAATTATTTGATTTTTCAGTTGCTCAGTATTCAGCTTTGGCTTCCTTTTAGTGATCTTTTCATTTACGTTGTTGTGGTCATTGTGTATATTGCTTTTTACATTCTGCCCATTTCACTTGCATCAGCTTATAGAACTCTTGCCATGTTTCTCCGAATTTCTTGTATTCATCAATTTCTTCTCTACAGTTTGTAGTGGAAAGAATGGTGACTTTGGAGTCTGAAATCCTGTGCTCAAATCTCACTTCTGATGTTTACTACCTATGTAGTAACATTTGGAAAGTCACTGAACTTTCCTGAGCTTTAGTTTGCTCATCTAAAAAACAGTAAGACTAAATGGCCTCTGAGGACTCTTCCAGCTCTAAACTTATGATCTCAAAATCATAATAACATTCCATAATACTTAATTTATTCAGCCATTGCCCAGTTGATGGATACCCTCTTAATTTACAACTTTTTGCTAATATATAAGGAGATGCCATGAATTTTTTGGCATATATTGGACCTTTGTTTCTGTCTTTGTCCTCCTTGGGTTATATGCCTAGTAATGGAATCACTAAGTCAAAGAGTAGAATACAATTTAGATACAAAAGTAGTACAATTTAGTTTTTTTTAGCAAATAAATTAAGATTTTGAATGGCTAGACCAATGCACAGTTCCCTCAATAATGAATTGGGATGCCTGTCTCCCACAATCTCTCCCACCTTGACAGTTCTCCTTTTTTGTAATGTTTACTAGTTTGCAAAACACAATAAAAAACCTCAGAGTTATTTCAATAATTAGTTATTTTTAGAATGTTTTCTCCTTACAAAGAGTAACAGAAGCAGTCTTCTTTATACTGTCAGTTTAAAGGTGGAGGATGCCAAGGTGACTCTAATATCAACCTTTTCTAAAAGATCTCAAAGACAGGGAAAGCTAAATGAGTTTTTGTCTAGGTGCTTGATGATTTTAGACAGTACAATATTGAGCCAACAAGTCCTCATTGGAAATCTAATTAAATTCATTTAATTCAATTGAACTTCAGGAATGAGCAGGAGAATTTTCATCATTGGGACAGCTTTGGGACAGTTAAGTTAATTGTCTCTTTTTTTGACCAATAAAGACTCGACTTAATCCTGGTTCATTTCTGGGGCAGCATGAATAGAGAATAGGAAGCAGAGTAGTAGAAAGTCATATTTTGTTGGGTTTTGATTTTTAAAACTTAACTTGCTCAGGACCCTCATCCTTACAGAATACTTCCTAAAAGTGTCCACTTCCTTTGCATGAAAACAAAACAAAACAAAAAACGAAACCCAAATAATAACAACAAAAGCTAAATTGCCCTTTTGACTATCTTGTAATAAGATATTAAAATATCTGCAACACATTTCTCAAGCTTAATGAGATAATATATGTCAAATACATTGCAAACCTCAATGAATTCTAGAATGAGTAATGTGAAGTTATGGTTAACATGAGGTTATATAATGAGTAATGTTAAATAATGAATAATAATAATGTTAATAATATTTATTATTGTTGTTGTTCAACAAGGCATTCTTCTCTAAAGCTGATTGGGTATGGACACTGAGTTCTGCACCAATAGGATGAGCCCTCTGGATCAGAAAGACAGCAGGCTGCTTAAGGGTGGGTAGCTAGATGGACTAGTAGTAAGAATAGGAAGTTCTAAGTCTAAATGCAGCCTCCAATACTTACTAGCTGTGTGACTCTGGGCAAATCTCTTAACCTCTGGTTACCTGAGTTTTCTTAACTGTAAGATAGGAATAATAAAAGCACCCACCTCCATTGGTTATTGTGAGAATCAAATGAGATAATAATTGTAAAGTGATTAGCACAGTATCTGGCACATAGTAGGTGCTTAAGAAATACTTGTTTTTTTCCTTCCTTCCTTCCTTCCTTCCTTCCTTCCTTCCTTCCTTCCTTC
>NW_027186457.1:25248269-25248945 GCF_028583685.1 Petaurus breviceps papuanus | reverse complement strand
TTCCTTCCTTCCTTCCTTCCTTCCTTCCTTCCTTCCTTCCTTCCTTCATCTAAAAAAGGGCAAACTGGTCAAGCTCCAAATAATGGAACAGGTTAAAACTTCTATGCCAATCAGTATTGGGATTTGTCCATGAGTGGCTGCTGCACCTCTAGTGTGAGTAAGATACAGTCTCAAAACAGCAAAATACTGTTGGGATTAGAGTCAGAGATTGGGGTTCAAATCCCAACTCTTACACTTCATGACCACGGGCAGATCACTTAACCTCCATAAGTCTCAGTTTCTTCCTCATCTATAAAATCTAGGTCCTGAGGCTCAAATGAGATAATTTGTAAAAGTGCTTTGCAAAACTTAAGAAGCTAGAGAAATGCCAATTGTCATTATGTTCTGTTAACTCTCCAAAAGTGTCAGCCCAAGGGTGTATTTGAGCCTTTTATTTTCTCTCTACAGAATTACTAGTGAGGAAAGTGTCCCATTTGCCAGCTGTTGACCTTGTCCATCTAGGCCAGTGGTTCTCTCTGGTTACTTGTAATAAAAATACAGAAGTGTGTGTGCATGCATGTATGTATGTGATATTTGTAGTGATGGTGTAGTGTGTGTGTGTGTGTGTGTGTGTGTGTGTGTGTGTGTGTGAGAGAGAGAGAGAGAGAGAGAGAGAGAGAGAGAGAGAGAGAGAGAG
>NW_027186457.1:25227617-25248259 GCF_028583685.1 Petaurus breviceps papuanus | reverse complement strand
AGAGAGAGAGAGAGAGAGAGAGAGAGAGAGAGAGAGAGAGAGAGAGAAGCCATTCTAATCACAGAAGTCTATTTGTTTGAACCAATCTTAAACCCTTTTTGACATGTGTTGATGCTTGAAAGGTAGGTGTCCTACAGGTGTGTGGGCTGTCATGTTCCCCCGTGCTGTTTGCTTTAGCATCCTGACTGTCTGAGAGGGAGGATATCTCCAAGGATCTCCCTGGTCTGGCATGATGTAGCATGCAGGCTACAAAAACAGTGCTTCAGGGGCCAGTCCCCTTAAGCTGCTGAAGGCAGAGCCCAAAGAAGGGGGAAGCTTCAGTCCTCCAATGAAACAATGAAGAGGAAAGCATTAGGAACCTATCTGAGGCCTTCACCTGGATGTACCAAATGCCTTCCCAGAACAATTAAGAAACCTCTCTCCTCAAAGGCTTTCCTTTTGGAGGATAAAGGGGAAATCTCTTTTTAAAGTCTTGCTGTCATGTTTTGAATTGCTGCATGGATTTTAATTTTGCATAGCTTGAGCCCAACATCCCACCCAAATCATATTTTGCTCGCTGGGCGACAGCAGGTAAGATCAGCCTTATTGTGGCTTCTAGGTGGGGGGAGGCTTCTCATTTCAAAAACACATTAGCAAAGGAATTTATTCTCAGATAGGGCAGAGTAGAGTGGCCATGTCAATATAATGACTCTGGTATTGCAACTCAAAGAAGGCAGCAGCTTTTTTTTTTTAAAGGCAAACAAGGAACTGTCAGCAGACCTAAGGTAATCAATTACTCTAATCTAGTCTCATTTATCATCTTTAGTTGATGTGACTTGGACCACATTATTTAAAAAAGTCAGTTCTGGTTTAAGCAAAAATGTAAATAGTTGTTTCTTAGACTATTAACAAAGTATGCTAACCCCTTTCTAGAGAGCTGTTTCAAGCAATCAACAAATCTATATTGAGTGATTGAGATGAAATTTAATAAATGGAAAGTCCTCTAGTTGGGTTCAAAAACTCAATTTCACAAATAAAGGATAGGGAAGATTTGTATTTACTATAGAAATGATTTGGGGGTATTAAATGAAGGGAAGTTAAACATGGGGCAACCAGGTGATATAGTAAAAAAAAAATGAATATCTGCACAAGTTACACAAAGATAATTGTAAACCCCAACCTGTCTTTCTAGGTCCATTAGACATGACTCCCATCCTTGCACTTCTGCCTGAATGACCTTCTCTATTGAGACATGATGCTCCATCTTCCATCTCTATACTTTTGCACTGGCTGTCTGCCATGTCTGGAATGCATGTCTCATCTTACATCATAGATTAGACTTGCCCCCTCTTCTTTAAGAGGAAGCTGACACTGTCTTCATGAAACCTTTCCTGATCTCCCCAACTACCAGGGCCTTCCTTCCCAAACTACTATGTACTTTAGTTCCATCTGTGTGTATTTGTATTCATTCCATTTATTTTTGTGCAATATATTTGTTGTTTCTCCATTAACATGTAAGCTAATTGAAAGTAGGGAATGTTTCATTCTTTGTACTTGTATCCCTGGCACATAAGCACAGTGTTTGACATTTTGCAGATGTTTAATAAATACTTGTTGATTGATTAGAGAGATAATAGTCCCTTTGTGATAAGAAAGGTAATAGTCTCTCTGAATCATGCCCAGATTGGCTCATGGTTCTTGGCCACCCCACACCTTAGGAAAGACATTGATCAGCTGGAGATCATCCAGAGGACAGTAATCAGAATGGCGATGAAACTGGAGACTATGCCATATGAAGATCAGTTGAAACCAGTGGGGATGGCTAGCCTGAATAAGAGAAGGCTAAGTAGGAGGTCATGAGAGCTGATTTCAAAATTTTAAAATACTGTTATGTGGAAGGAGGATTAATCTTGTTCTGCTTGGTCCCAGAGGACAGAACCATGAGTACTGGATGGCAGGTGCAAAAAGATTTAGGTTTTGTGTTAAGGAGTGCTTCCTACTTCAGAGCTATCCAAAAATAGGGTTCTCCCTCCCCAGAGTCTTTAAGCAAGGGTGGAGTGATTACTTGTCAGTGTTTGTAGATCCAGTATTGGAAGGGACCTTAAGGTCAGCATGCTTCATTTTAGAGATGAGAAGATTGAAGATAATGTTTTTCAGGTATGGGTTGATGTTCCTTCTAACTCTGAAATTCTTTGATTCTGCAAAGGCCATTTATTACAAAGTGTACAAAGGTGACTAAGACATATAGCCTCCATTCTTAAGAAGCTTACAGTTTAGGTGGGGAGATGATATAAACATATGACCCAACAATACACTATGCATAGCAACAGGCGATAGAGGCTAAAAGAATAGCAAAGGAATCAAGTTCAAGAGGACTTCTGAGAAGAAAGAGATTCCTTTGGCCTGGCTATATCCAAGGAGGTTTCCTGGAAGAGGTAAGACTTAATCAGGTCTTGATTAATGGACATAATTGGGAAAAATGAAGAGTATGACAAAGGCCATTCAGATTAACATCAACAAAGGTATGGAGGTAGGAAAGCATAAAATGTTCTTGGGAAGGGGCAGTAAACATTCTAGCATGGCTGGAATAGAAGTTTCATAAACTCATCAAGCCTAGAATTGGAAGGGCCTCAATTCAACCCACGTCTGAAGCATGAATTTCAGCTACAAAATCCCTGCCCCAAAAAATCATCCTATTTCTGTTGAAGACTTCCAGTAAGAGGCGTTTGCTGATTTAAGAGACAGAATATTAATTTTTTTTTAAACAAATATAAGGGACTAACGGAAGGTAAATTTGGAAAGGGAAGAAGAGGCTAGATTGTACAGAGTCTTGAAGGGAAGAATAGTTCATTTAGGCTTCTAGCTGTAGGCAGTAGGAAGTCATTGAAGGATTCTGAATAGGAAGTGTTATGATAGAAGTGGTAAAAGTGATTAATCTTTTAATCTCAGTTTGTATATCCTCCTTTCTCTTAAGAGTTTATATTAATCACATTTTCCTAAAAAAGGAGGATTGTTGTTATCTTATGAGTAGTGCATTAGTCTATCAACTCAGACTGCACATAAATTCTACAAAGGGAGGTGCAATGACAAGACGATGAGGTCTTGATCAAAGTGATCATACTGCTGTCATTTCACTTGAAAAGTGAACATTTGGGGAGGCCAGGTAGTACAGTGAGTAAGAGCACCGGCCCCAGTGTCGGGATGACATGGGGATCAAATCTGGGCTCAGACACTTAGCATCCACCCAGAAACACCTGGCCATGTAACCTTGAGCAAGTTACTTAACCCCAATTGCTTTAAAAAAAAAAAGAAAAGTGAACATTTGACAACCAATGAATTGATTTGACAGCATACAGATGAAACCAAAGGACACAGAAAACCCCAAATTTCAGTCCAATAAATTTCAGGAAGTACATCTCCAATGCCTTTGCAGGGCCCTTCAACAAATAAGAATTTTGAGCTCCTCTTATAATATTCTCAAGTTCCCACTACTTACATGCGCCCTCATATAATGGGTTAGAGATGTGTCCAAGAAAGGTATATATTTGACTACAACATGATGTGATGCCTGTTTCAAGTGTATGAACTTGTTTAGCCTTTAAGCAGCACTTGAAACTGTTCCTGGAATCATAACTAAGGTACTTTGACCTAGGGTGGCAAAATTTATAGGGGGTACTGATAGAAGTTTCAGTATTTTAGGAGTTTAGAAAAAAAAAATAAGTTTAGCCTCTAATTAGCAAGATTAACTAGTTAAAATAGGGGGCTTATAGCTCGTGTTGTACCTAATTTGGGGTTAATGGTTGTACCCCAGGCTATCTCTTCCTGCTTCTCCCTGCCCCTCAGTAGTATTGCCCTGCATTCTCTGCTACTCCCTTTCTCTAAATGAACTGAGCCATCTTACATCACTTACTCTGGGTACAAAATTTCTAGTTGTGGTTCTATCCATCTCATATCATAAATTTGGTAACTATTTTGCTACCTTAGTTCATTAATCTGGAAGTTTTTATTCAATGAGGATATCATATGACTTCATTTTCATACCATCAAACCAACCCATGTGTTGTAAAATCTTCAGTACTTCTAATGAGACATAGTTTCCTCAGTGTGGGACATCTCTCCATGGATGAAGGTTGCAACCCTTCCATTATAGTATGAGACAATTTCATTAATTTCTGTGGTCAAAAAAATTTCATAACTTACTCTTACAATAAGCCTCCTTTCAATGAGACTGGTCTCCAGAAGAGGTAGATGAGAGACAGATATATCATTGAAACATTTGAAACTTTCTATTTTGAAAGGACTTGCCAGAAGTTGAAATCTGTTGACATAGCCATTGAAAACCTAGATTCAGTATCAATTCAATGGGGGAAAATGGCCATACCTCTTATCTGGTGAAGATGAATTACCTGGTTAATTCTTTTGATTGATTCTCTCTTTCTTTCTTTTCTTTCATTTTATTTTGGTCATCCTGGAGTGAGATTGATACAGAATTGTTTGATAGAAATCTAGCCTTGAAGTCATAAAGACCTGAATTCACATCCAAATTCTGGCACATGCTGGTTGTGGGATTCTGGGAAAGTCACTTAATCACTCAATACCTTCAGATAACTCTCTAAGACTATAAACTGTAGGAAAGTTGCTGATTTCAATTGGTAGAGGAAGTTTCCATTCTGAGTTCCTGATGCTCATGAAATGACATATCCAGATTTAAAAAATTATTCTGGAGATAATCCAGCAGCCCCATGGAACAACAGGATCCAATATGAATTCCTTTTCTGAAACATTCCTTTTTCATAGGCCATTTTGATCATTAATCTTATTTAAAAAATAAACTTTTGGACTGGGGCCCATAATTAGGGTGGGGTATGGTGTCTCTAAAGTATTAAAGGGACATTTTTATGCCACTAAAATGACCTTGCATGAGCTAATTGTTTGGGAGTAGGGGAATTTGGGAGGGTAACTAAGATAGATCATTTCATTCCAATTCAATCCACTAACCATTCACTAAATGACACATTTGCACAAGGCACTGTGTTAAAGAATCCTGACCCTCTAGGAGCTGATGTGCTGTTGAGAGGATACAACATGTACATGGATAAGAAAACACAGAATCATTTCAAGAGGTAGAGAGAGCCAGCAACTCTGACAATGGGAAAAGGCGCCATGTAAAAAGTGATACCCAAGTTATGCTTTGAAGGAAGTTGGAAATTGTGCCATGTGGAGGGAGCACCGTATATGTGATGGACTACCAATGCAAAGGCATGGAGGAGAGAGATGGAATGAAAGCTTATAAAGGGAGAGCTAGTGGGTCAGTTGGCTTGGAATGGAGAATACCCTCAAACCCATTAACATGAAATTAGATGGAAAAGGCAAATATGGGTCTCAGATTTTACCAGATGGGTGCTGTATGAGTGCCAGTCTGAAGAATTTGCATCAAATTCTGGAGAAAATAAAGAGCCATTGAAACTTTTTCAGTGGGGAAATGATATGGTTAGATTTATACTTTAGTCATATCAATTTGGTAGCTAAGATCTCTGGATTGATTGCAGGAAGGGACCTTAATGATGATCTAGTCTAATCTCCTGGATTTGACTGATGCGGAAGTTGATTCCCAGAAAAAGGAAGCATGTTGCCCAAAGGTTTACACAAGAGATCTTTCACTCCAAATGTAGTTTTCTTTGACCATTCCACAGTGACCTCTACTTTTGTCCTTCAGTTTGGGAGGTGTTATGGTGCAATAGAATGTGAACTGATTTTGGAGTCAGTGGATTTGAGTTCAAATCCCACCTCTGACACTTAACTATCTTCCTGATTTGGGGCAAATCACTTAGCCACTCTGGGTCTCAGTTTCCTTCTTAATAAATAAGAAAGCTGCTCTAGATGTCCTCTAAGATCCCTTCCTATGATCTTTTGAATCTAAATTCCAAGGGAAATGTCAAAGCTAGTGAGCTTTCTACATGTATGGTCTTCCTTGGAGACTTGGAGTTCATATTGATCCCACTGCACAAGAAGAGTTCCCTTTGCTTATATGTTTTATTTGCTGATTTTTCTTCTGAAGAAGGCACATAAATACCATGAAGGTTTTTCTGTTCTGGTTCACTGCTGACTTGAATGAGAGTTGATCCATAGCAAACTCTGTCTAGACTTTGTGAATGGCTGAGCCCCCACCACCTTGTCAGAGTCATCCTCAGATCATTGTTCAGTGAGTTGTGGGTGGGGTGGGATTTCTAGGGAGGTTGCCTCCTGAAAGCTCCCACAGACAATGTTACTAAACAGACTCACTCGTTCTTTCTCCTTTGGCCCTCTGTCCCAGAGTGTGTTCAATCACCTACGGGCACCACTCATTACTGGCCCTCAAAACAATAATTAGGTACCACATTTTCATGGGAAGTGATCCATGCTACCATTGTTTCCTCAGCACAGTGACTCGCCCACTGCTGGTATTGTGACAGCAGAATAGAGAGGGCAGTAATATGTGGGTTTCTGTTTGTGTGTTGCTTTTTTTTTTACCTTGAGGAAACAAAAGCTCTTTTGACGTAATGAGATACTAGAAATCTCTATAGAACAATGCAGAAGCCTTTTTTTTTTTTATGATTCTTATGGAGCCACCAAGAATGATGTGAAGAAACTTGTGATTCTAATGGGTGGGTGTCCACTAATAGACATGAACTGCTGGATGGGATATGATGCCCAACAGGAGACCCTGGAAAGGTCAAGTAAGACTAAAGAAGGGAGAGTCAAGCCAATGTTCTATAGCATGCCACAGACCAAGGCCAAAGAACTTCAATACCATTTCCCTGAAGAGGATATCTCTTCAAAGAAATGGTGGACAGTGAAGGCAGATGCAGAGCAAGACAATTTTACAAGTGCTACTCCAGCCCATTGGAAGTTTACCGGGAATGCCATGGCTTCCTTTTGATCTTGACAAACATTAAACAAGTGTTTTCTTAAGCACCCAAAAATTGCAGAAGGCCAGCATCAGAAGGGACACCAGAGACCTTCTAGGCTTAACAGTATATGGATGACAAATTCCTCACACTCAAGGAGTGGTCATCCAGCCTCCCCCTGAAGATTTCCAAGGAGGAGGAATTGGTCACTCCGCAGGAATCCCAGCACTGCAGAGCTCTAATTATTGGAAACATTTTTCCTGAATTCAATTCTAAATTTACTTCTTTTCAATTTTGTTCCCTAGGGATAAGCAGAACAGCCCTCCAAATACTTGAAGGCAGTTTTTATATCCCCTTTGAGTCTTCTCTTATTTAAACTAAACATCACTTGTTCTTTCAATCAGTCCTTCCATGGAATAGACTAAAGGCCCTTCACCATCCTGGTTGCTTCTCTACTTGCCAATGTGCTTTCCAAATGGTGATGCCAAGAGCTGAACACAATACTCCTGGAGTGGTCAGACCTGGTCAATGTATAGTGCACCTTTCACTTGCCTGGTCCTGGGCACTATGCAACCTTCATGTAGCCTGCTTATTGGTAATTTAGTTTAAAAGTTGCCATAGGCACAAAAAAGCATAAAATGCCATAATTGTCCTTAAGGAATTAAAATATAGCTTGGAAGACAAGATTTATTTCCATCAAATGGCAATGAAAACAACTGCCAATTCTATTGATCTTTAAGACTTGGAAATGTTTCCCTTACCCCACCATCCTTGAGATAATAAGAGTAAACGTCATGATCCCACTTCACCCAGGAGTGACCTGACATCCAGTGAGTTGACACGACTTACCCACAGACACATAGCTAAGAAGTATCAGAGTCAGAACTCAAACCCAGATTTTTGGATGTCAAATCCATTTCATTACACATGTCTACCAGAGTTCTTTGAGGTAGGGATATTTTCTTTCAAGTCCATCACCTTATTTTTATTAATTTTTATAAGCATTATTTTCATTCTAGCCTACTTAAGAAAAAGAAAATGCTCATACCAAAAATGCTTAGTCACACAAAACAAATCCCCACAATTGACCATGTCCAAAAAAAGTCCCATTTTGTCTTTAAGTCCATCTGTTAGGAGGTGGACCTGATTAAGAAAAAAAACTGAAGTGTTTTGCATTTCTCTCAGCACTTACCACAGTGCCCGATGAATGGTAGACACAGTAAATGCCCTTGAATAAATGAATGAAAAAGTGATTATCAGTTCAATGGAATAGGTATAAAATACTGAAGGAATCCTAGAAAGGAATGAGTTCTCATGGACTGGGGGTGGTCTGGGAAAGTTTTACCAGAAAAAAATGGAATATGAACTGGGCCTTGAAGGCTCTGAAAGGGGTGATGGTGGGGGAAGAAGGAACACTATGGGTAAGGATATTTTATCCTGGAGATAAATATCCACAAATGTCCCAAGTGGCTAGTAAGCAATTTTAACTAGGGGAGGGCAACTGAAACTTTGCCTTACGGTATTGATTTTAATGAACACTGAGAATGCTTGCAGTCCTCTGGCAGACTGGGGTGATTCATTTCTTTTCCCATCCTGCTCATATTTCCCTCCTAGGTGCTCCCCAGAAGTAGCATCACACCAGTATCTCAAAATCTCTGTCCCCCTCTTATAGGACAGTATTTATGACCTCCTCCAATGGAAGGGGGTGTCACTTTTAGTACTGCTTTCCCTGGGCACAAAAATTATTAGTTATGACTCTCCCAGCAAATGGAACACTGCTCCTTCACTCTAAAATATTTGGGTTGTCATGTCCTCTCTCTACCCTCTGGGAAATCATTAGAAGATAACTATATGGATTTCTATAAGATTTATGCAAAAATTCCACATATCTCCTCCTCCTCCACACTCCAAAACAAAAGAGCATTGCTACATGATAGACAGAGGTAGAGGAAGGCAATGGTCACTATGTTGCTCAATGCAACTCCACAGGAGAGACAACCAGAGCACTTTCCTCCCAATACCCCACATAAGGTAAGCAGTCCAGGTATTATTATGCCCATTATATAGATGAAAAAACTGAGGGAAAGTGACTTGCTGAGATCACACAGCTATTAATTGTTAGACCCTCGATTCAAATCCAACTTTCTTGAGTCCTAGGCAAGTGCTCTTCCCATGGTAGGGTGAGTGTTTCTAAGGTTGCCTGGGAATGGTTAGTAAATGATATATGACCTATAGAAGTTCATCTACTGCCTCTGAGTGGGCACTTTACTTTTCAGACAGACAGACAGAGACAGAAAGAGGGAGACAAGGGGAAATGAGAGAGACAGAGAGAGAGCACTATCCTGACCCTGAGTCCTTCCCATAAAGGGAATATGATCACACTTTTTAAGCTAACCTAATTATATAAAGTTACTACAAGACAGAAACTGATGCATTATGGATAAAAGTAATCTGTATATCCTGAAAGATAGCAACTCCTGAACACGAACATTCTGAAATATGTGGATGGAAGGGATACTGTGCTGGGACAGACAACCGGACTTCCATTTTTTTTCCCCCTAGAGAACTGACTCCTCTGTGGCTCAAACTTTTTTCATACCTGTGTCACCTAGGGCAAATCAAACTCTCTGTACTTTACTAGCCATGTGACCTTGAATATCACTTAATCTTGCTTGGCTTCAGTTTTCTTATCAGTAAAATGGAGATATGTAGCCTCAAATTCTTCACAGGATTGTTGGGAGGACCAAACCAGGTACTGTATGTAAAGTCCTTTGCAAAACTGGAAGTACTACATAAATACAAGTTATTGCCATTATTAATATGATTGATAAACCCATTACTTCATGTGGAGTAGACATAGTAAGCCTGTACCCCATTATGACTCCCTTTACATTTCCTGTTTCCTTTTACTCACTCATAAGTCTTCTCTTCTTTGGTCAGTATTGTCAGTGAAACACAGAGATGCTAAGTAGATAAGCGATTTCATTATTTACTTATTTATTAATTTATTTATCCATTTGGTCATCTATCTATCAATTTATTTATTTACTCATTCACCCACTCACTGAGTTATCCATTACTTTCTTTCCTTCTCTCTTTTTCTTCTTCCTAGCTTTATTTTTCTCCTTCCTCCTTCTCTCCCTCCCTCCTTTCCTTTCTTCTTCCTTCCTTCCTCCCTCCCTCCCTCCCTCCCTCCCTTCCTTCCTTCCTTCCTTCCTTCCTTCCTTCCTTCCTTCCTTCCTTCCTTCCTTCCTTCCTTCCTTCCTCTCCTTCTTTCTCTTCTTTTAGCTATCCATCCATTTATTTGTCTGCCTATCTACCATTTATCATCTATTCATTTTTCCACTTTTTATTCATTAGTTGCTTAATGTCTGCTCTAAGGTATCAATTTTGAAAAGCAAAGATATTTAACAACAGTTTAAAAAAAGGTTTATATATGTGTTTCTAAGCAACTGCTTTCCTAAGGATACTCCCAGTGTTCAGCTGCTAGTCCCTCCAGTCATATTGACCTACCCTATCATTTTTGTTTTCACACAGTCTACTGAGCCCATTCAGAATCATTGGCAAATTCAAGGAGAACAGCCGTGCTCCTGTTCTCCATGGTCATTCATTCTATAATTGTCTCCCTTTGAGGCCAAGTCTTTGAGAGGCAACTGTATTCTATCTTTTGGACCCAGATGTTTATAACCTGCATCTCACTCCCCAATCTTGGCTCTCTTTTATTTATCAAGTGTGATAGAATGTAGCAAGCTCAAACATGTGGTTTTGCAGAAACAGTTGCCTGTACTGAGGGAATTGAAAACTATCAACAACCATATGGAAAAAAGATCCCGTGTCCCTGGTAATAAGAACAATGAAAATGGAAACAACTCTGATATTTCACCTCATACTTAGCAAATTGGAAACATGATAAATGGTGACTATAGCTAATATTGGAGGACTTGCAGGAAGATAGACATACTAATACACTGTTGGTGGAGCTGCAAATTGACCTGTCTATTTTGGAAAGCCATTTGAAATTATGTGAAAAAAGTAATTGAACTGTTCATACCCTCTGCCTAAGCCATACTACTATTTAACATATATGCGGAGGGGCCCCAAGACAGAAATATTCATAGTAGCACTTTTTAAATAGCAGCAAAGAATAGGAAACAAAGTAGATATCCTTTGATTGGGAAAGGGTGAGACAAACCGTGGTGGTACAATGGATAAGGGTTTTATAATTGGAGTCCATTATAATCAAGAAGGAAATGGCAAACCACTCTAATATCTTTGTCAAGAAAACCTCAGATGGGGTCACCAAGAGCTGGACACAAGTGAAATGACCAAAAAGCAACAACAATTGTAGTCAGGAAGTCATGAGTTCAAATCCGGATACTGTGTGGTCTTGGGCAAATCATTTAACTTCTGTGCTTCCATTTCTTTATCTGTAAAATGGAGATAATTATAGTACACACCTCCCAGGGTTGTTGTGAGGATAAAATGATATAGTATTTGTAAAGTGTTGGCAAACCTTAAAGTATTATATAAACACTAGATATTATTATCATGCAATAAGTATGTTGAATATGAGGACTTAGAAAAACACAAGAAGACTTATATGAACTGATACTGAGTGAAATGACCAGAACCAGAAGAACAATATGTATAATGATGACAACACGAATGCATGTTTCCACAATAATCCTCAGCTCAACCATGCCATTAGTCTTCTTGATGTTCTAAACATAAACAAGTTGTTTTGTATTGTTGGTCTTTAATTAGGTGTTTCTCTTTCACCTTTGGTACATGTCGTTTTAAATATCCACTCCCCATGCAGTCACACAGATTTTTTTTTTTAGCTGATTCCCCCTTTCTTTTCTAAGGTATGCTTATTGAATTCTTTCTCATTGTGATCATTGATTATCAAAGCATTTTGATTATGGAGCCTCCTAATCCCCTGAAACATTATAACCATTGACAGGCTCTGATCATAGCACCACACTTATTTTTTGGGGACAATTTAAAATCTGTTTTCTTACAATTATTACCACCCTTCCCCCCAATCATTGGTTCTCTCTGTTCTCAAGCAACTTTGTATTTACTTTTCTGTATACATGTCATATCTTCCTTTCTTGAATGTAAGGTTCTTGAGAGTAGGGGCTATTTTATTTATATTATTGCATCTCCAGCACCTGGGACAGTGTTATACGTAGTGCTGGAGTTCAAAAAATGATGACTTGAATGGAAAGGTCTAGGTATATCTCTGTTCAGCGTTTCCTTAGGGTTACGAACTCTAAAAATGGCTTCCAGGGATGGGGAACTGGTGGCTTTGAGACTACATGGCTTTGTTCTGTGAAGCTTGGATTCAGTCAAAGAACACAATAGAGGACCTAGAGGGCCAATGTCCCTTGAGGCCACCACTTCCCCTCCTCTGGAGTAATTTTTTCCCAAGTTTTCCCATTACTTTCAAGTCCCTAACCAATGGTTAGAATCGAGTTCAGCTTATTGGTAGTTTAATTAAAAAGTTGCCATAGGCACAAAAAAAAGCATAAAATGCCATAATAACCCTTAAGGAACTAAAATATATCTGGGAAGGCAAGACTCATTCTATCAAATGGCAATGAAAACAACTGCCAATTCTATTGAGCTTTAAAACTTAGAAATATTTTCCTCACCCCACCATCCTTGAGATAATAATAATAACAGCAAACATTATTATTCCCTTTCATCCAGGAGTGACCTGAAATCCAGTGAGCTGACATGACTTACCCACAGACACATAGCTAAGAAATATCGGAGCTAGAACTCAAACACAGATTTTCTGATGTCAAATCCATTTCCCAACACATCTACCATAGTCCTTTGAGGTAGGGATATTTTTTTCAAGTCCATCACCTTATTTTTTATTAATTTTTTACAAGCATCATTTTTTTCTCTACTACTTAAGAAAAAAAAATGCTTATAACAAAAATGTTTAGTCACACAAAACAAATTTCCACATTGACCATGTCCAAAAAAAGACTCATTTTGCCTTTAAGTCCATCTGTTAGGAGGTGGACCTGATTAAAATCCACAATGATAAACTGAAGTGTTTTGTATTTCTCTCAGCACTTATCATAGTGCCCTATGAACAGTAGACATAATAAATGCCCTTGAATAGATGAATGAAAGAGTGATTATCAATCGAGTGGAACAGGCATAAAAAACTAAGGAATTCTAGAAAGGAATGAGTTCTCATGGACTGGGAGCATTCTGGGAAAGCTCCACCAGAGAAATGAAACATGAGCTGTACTTTAAAAGTTTTGGAAGAGGTGAGGGTGGGGAAGGAAGGAACAGTGTGGGTAAGGATACTTCATCCTGGAGATAAATATCCACAAATGTCCCAAGTGGCTAGTAAGCAGTCTTAACTAGGGTAGGGCAACTGAAACTTTGTCTTAGGGTATTGATTTTTTTTTTAAAAGCAATTGGAATTAAGCAACTTGCTCAAGGTTACACAGCCAGTTATTTCTGGGTGTGGTGTTAAGTATCTGAGACTGGATTTGATCCCCAGGTCATCCTGACACTGGAGCCTGGTTGCCCCTTAGGGTATTGATTTTAATGGGCACTAATACTGCTTGTAGTCCTCTGGCAGACTGGGGTGATTCATTTCTTGTACCATCCTGCTTATATTTCCCTCCTAGGTTCTCCCCAGAAGTAACTTCATACCAGTATCTCTGTTTTCTCTTATTAAGTATTTTACAAATATTCTTTCATTTGATCCTCACAATAACCCTGAGAGGTAGTTGTTATTATTGACATTTTACAGTTGAGGAAATTGAGGCAAACAGCATTTAAGTGACTTAAGTCTGAGGCTAGATATGAACTCAGGTCTTCCTGATTTCAGGTCTAGTCCTTTATCCATTGCTCCACCGGCTGCTTTGTGAGAACAGTGGTTAAGTGACTTGCCTAGGGGCATAATATGCCCAGTAATATTTGAGGCAGAGTCTGAATCTAGGTCTTGAATCTCACTTCAATGCTCAATGTATCATGTGACCTCTATATAGCATGCCAGTAAAATGGTCATTTACAGTTTGCTTGCAGGGCTCAGGTGAGGGAGAACCCACCACTTCTTAAAATAGTCGATTCCACTTTTGGATAGCTCTAATTATTTGGAAAATGTTATTTTGCATAAAGTCTAATTCTGCCTTTCTCTCCCTCCCCCTCCATTCCCATTACTCTTGACTTCTTTCTAGTATTAGGAAAAACAAGTTTTCACTTTGCAGTCCTCCAGGTACTTGAAACTCACCATACATGTCCAGCCAACAACTTCAGATCCAAGTTTAGCCTCATCTGGACAAATGCATGTTCTCTCTGACATGCAAGTGTAGCTGTAATAGCTGTCCTCTCCTCTATTTCAAAGCCTAAACAGGAGCTGGTCTTGGTTGATTTCTCAAAAAGAGGCTGTCTTGAAAAAGACTGGAGATTGTCACACCTCATTCCTTATAACCAGTGGTGTGTTGGTAAATGTTTAGCAACCAGCTCACACACACATCACGTTTTAAAATTTAATCTGAATCATTTCTCCCTCACTTTCTGTTTTTTTTTCTCCCTCACTCTCTTAAGTAGATAGTCAACATAATAAAGCAAAGACTGACTTGTAGCATTTGCCAATTCCTGAGGCATAAATATTCACCCTGAATATCTAACAATCTATTTTTGCTGTTTATAGCCAACAGTGTGGTTGACATGACTCAAATTACTAATCTTCTTTGCCATCTACCACCCTCTCCCTCCAGGGACCAACCAGGATCTTCTCTGGTCATTCTTGCCCTTTAGCAAGGGGTCAGAGCACATGTATCCTTCCTCATGGAGCCAAAGTATACTTTCCCAGCATCATGGGAAGTGCTCTGATACCAATTCTCCCAACCCCCCAATGCTCACGATACTTCCATTATTGCTCTAGTGTCCTTGGTGTTTTTAAATCAAGCCTAGTATTTGGATTTCTTTCCAGGTTAACAGAAAATATCAACCTGACATGCTATTACCAATGTATCCAAGAATGTTGGTGTCATGAACCCCTTAAAAGGATTAATCCTTTATCTTAGTGCTTAGCATAGAGCCTGACACTTAGTAGGTATTTAATAAATGTTAATTGGTTAAGTGATTGACCCTGTGTAGACACTACAACTGGTGACTAGCACTTAATATGAATTGCTGTTACTGGAATGGTGTAAACTTCTTGGGAGGAGGGACTGTTGTCTGTTCTGTTGTTTGCTTCCATGCCAAAAAGATAATGAAAAGGTATAGGACTCAGAGGTGGGTATTTGTGGTTTGGAGGCCACATGTGACCCTCTCAGACCTTAAATGTGTCCCTTTGACTGAATCCAAATTTAACAGAACAAATCCCCTTAATAAAAGGATTTGTTCTGTAAAACTTGGACTTAGTCAAAAGGCTGCATCCAAGGACCTAGAAGGCCACATATGACCTCTACATCACAGGTTCCCCACCCCTGGATATGTTTGAGTGAAACATAATATATTATAAATGATAAATTATGAAGAAGTAAAATACAGGATGTCATAAAAGAAATATATTATAAAAAATAAGATGGCCACCTCTCTTGCCTGGAATGTACTTCCTCATAACCTCCACCTCACAGAATCCCTCTCTTTCTTTAAGAAGTAGTTAAAAGGTGTGATTTTTCTGCTTGAAACTTCAAGTCTTTCCAACTGCCAGTTTTCGCCCTCCCAAATGACTTTGTATTCAACTACCTTGCATTTATTTGCTTTATGTTAATGCTATGTCTCTCTCTATAGGTACACACACATGTTTACTCCTTTAGAACATACGTTTTTGAGAACAGGAATTGTTTCATTTTTTTGTAATTGTATTTTCAGCACCAAGCACAGTGCCTGGAATATGCAACTTAATAAATGCTTGTTGATTAGCTGATTGATGAGCTGGTCACACATTGAGAGTGAGGAGCAACCATTAGATAACCTATATACTCCACTGAGACTGTTATGATGATGAGAGAAAAGTGAGGAAGGCTCCCAGCACATTGGACAGATACCCAGAGTTACTGGGATAAATTTAGGTGAGGACATGAATGAGAGTTACACAAGATGGGTGGGAATGGCTGGGTTTTGTTTTGCATCATTGGAAGCAGTAACCACATTGATAAGATCATGGATCCATTGGGACATTTGGAGTAGTTAAGAGTTGAAAAAGTGTTTCTTGAGATTAATTGAATTGAATCTCTGATTTGTTGGGAGTAGGGAGAAATTATAGCAATTTTAGGTCCTTAAAAAGCTTAGTTTCCATCCCAACATAAGGGAATATCCAATCCACCATTGGGAGTCATGCTTTATATGACTTCATTTTTGAAGCTTTACAAAAGCTCATGATGTGATGTGTCATCACACAACTCCATGGATTTCATTTAGCCACTGACTTGGTCTGGGTTAAGAGAATAGCCATGAGGGCGTCTAGGTGGTGCAGTGAATCCTGCTGGCCCTGGAGTCTGGAGGACCTGAGTTCAAATTCGGCCTCAGACACTTAACACAAAAACTAGCCATGTGACCTTGGGCAAGTCACTTAACCCCAATTGCCTTCCAAAAAAAATAAAAAGAGAGAGAGAATAGCCATGGTAAAACATTGTGGTTCCCCTCATCCAGAGCACCAAGAAACTTTTCTAGGCTTGGCCCAGGTTTTGGCCTGAGAGATTTTTCTGAATGAGCACAATGGAGGCAGATGATTTTCACAGTTCTCTGTTGCATTTTATTCTTTCCATCCTGGGGGAGGAGGGATTTTGCAATCTGAAATCAATACAATGTTTAAAAAATATTTCCTCATTTCCCAGCAAATATGGGCAATTTGAGCTCAGTTTTGTCCCCAGCAGCTTTACAGGGATAAGTCCTCAGAAGCATCTGGAACTATACCGATTCTTAGTCTGAAAGCTACAGGAGTCCTGCTCAGAGTAAAATTATATTCCATAAACCAAAATAAAGACCGGGTGCGAGGAATTGGAGTCACACAGAGAGTAAGATTATCAGATCAATGGCAGCCAAGATCCACATTTTAATAGCCCACACTCAGGTGCTGGCCAGAATGTGAGATGTTTGATAGGAACATTGTCTTACAACAGAGGTGCTCCAGGAGAAACCTTTTGGACCATGGCACTCCTGAAAGCCACAGTTCACTAGCTGATGACTTGATGGCATAGTATGTAGAATGCTAGAGTTGGAGATAAGAAGAATTAAGTTTCAATCCTGCTTCAGACCCTTGCTTGTACTATGACCATGAGTCAGTCACTTAATTCCCAGAGTGCCAGGTTCTTTATCTGTAAAATGGGCATAATAATAGAACCTACCTTGTAGCATTATTGTGCAAATCATATTGGGTAACCTATCACTGTCTCTTGCTCATGTCCAACTAGATATCCTGTGGGCATCTTAAACTCAAAATGTCAAAATGGAACTCATTATTATTATTATTTTGCTTTTTGGAAGGCAATTGGGGTTAAATGACTTGCCCAAGGTCACACAGCTAGTTTTTGTGTTGTGTCTGAGTTCTGGATTTGAACTGCGGTCCTCTTGACTCCAGGGCTGGTGCTCTATTCACTGCACCACCTAGCCACCCCTGGAACTCATTATTTTTGTCCTTGCCCTCCTGGTATTCCATATTTCCCTATTTCTGTGGAGGGTACCACCATTAAAAATTAGTTTGAACTTTTATTCCAAACCTAACAAATACCAAATAAAGTGGATATTTGCATATGCATAATAGAACAGAAAAAGAGAAATGTCCATGACATTGTAGGTCTCCATTATTTACAGTTTCCATTCAGCACCTTCATTTTTGTAGTCTCCCAGGTCCATAAACTTGGTCAGCACCTGAAGAAAAATCTTCACCTCTTCTTTCTCCCTTACTGTCCATTCCTTGCCACATCCAATCAGTTGCCATCTTATCAATTCTACCTACACCTATTACATCCATTCCCTTCTCTCTATCCATACTTCCATCTTCCCAGTTCAGCCTTTCATCATCTCTTTCATGGACCAATTCCATAGCCTCCTAGTTATGTAACAGAAATAGTACTATATCTGGAATTATACATATAATATATACATATATATATATCTTGGGCCTCAGTTTCCTCATCTGTAAAATTAGAGAGTGGGCTAGATGATCACTAAAGCCCTTTCTGGCTCTGTGGTAATTAAGCTTTAGTGAGAGAATATATTGAATGACAAACTAAAAGGTACAGTTGCCCAGACAGTTTAATGTCTCATTTTGTTAATAACCATAAATTCAGATGTCATATTTGTTCCTGGGACTGGCTTCTCCCAGCAAGTGAAGAGGGGATTTGGAAGCGGCTGTTGAATTTGATTAATCTCCCAAATTAGGTGCATTGGGGCAGGATGTTTTGACCTGAGTCACCCAGTGGTGGTGTCTGCAGTGATCCAATTAGCCTGACGGTTGCCCCGTGCCCAGCCCACTCTGTACCCCATGGACACAGGCAAAAGGACTGATAACTATACTGGACTGTGGCGTAGGGCACTCGGGAAGAATCCCAGCCTTTGTCCTCCTAGATCCTCATCTCTGTATACAACACTGCTGCTTTGTGTCCCATATGTCAATAGACAGCTTCCTGCCCTTGGGAAAAGCTATTCTCTCAGATAGTTTCAGGCATGAGGCCTTTGGAGGAGACTCCACTGACTCCCTGGGGAACACCATACCTCATTACTATAGGAGGAAAAAAAGCTTTGAGTCTCTCCATTTTTTTCTTAATCTGGAGTTTGGGTATGTTGTTGATTTTTATTTTTGTTTTCTCCTTAAATCAAGAATTCTTAACCTGGGGCTTATAACCCCCCAAAGGATCTGTAGATAAATGTCTAGGGGTCTACAAACTTGAGGAAAATTACATCTTTATTTTCACTAACTTCTAATTGAAATTTAGCATTTCCTTCAATTATTTAAACATGCAATTCAGAGAAGGCATCCAGAGTCTTCACCAGACTGCCAAAGGGGTCTGGGATATAAAAAAGGGGGAGAACCCAGAACTTGAAGAAATCTCCATTCAACATTTAATGATATGTCACATGAATGCACCTGTAGAATTAGAAAGTTCCTGAACATTTGGCCTGGAATTGAATTAAGCATCTATTAAGCCCCCACTATGTACCAGGCAGTGCGTTAAGTGTTCCAAATACAAAGACAGAAATGAAGAAGTTCCTGCCCTCAAGGAGTTTGCATTCTGCTGGAGAATCCAATATAAACAGATGAGTGAATATAAAATCCTTTAGAGAGTGATGGAGCCCAGCAGCCGACTTCATTGATCTGAGTGTGTGGATGGTATATCCTTTGTGCTATCTCATTCTGTGAGAATCTGGTCTGGGTCTGTCAGTGATGGCGTCCATAAGCATGTATTAAATGTTTGCTATGTGCCAAGCACTGTGGTAAGGACTAGGGATAAAAATAAAAGAAGAAAAAAAAAGGTCTCTGGCCTCAAAATTCTCCAGAGGCTCTTTCCAACCTGTTGAAGGTCTTTCTGTGGAACCTGCCCTCTCCAGAGGGCTTTTTCATTGGTTGTCCTTGTCCCTGGCCCTGCCCCTCCTTCTTTTCTGCTGACATCTTCAACTACAGTGGTGGATTCACTAATGGGAGGGGACCACAGGGGAGTTTTCTTGCTTGAATTGTTCAGACAATTGGGGCAGTTCTTGAATCAATCCTGCATGTACATAGCCCACCTCTTGATGACTGATGAGTGAGTCTGTTTACAAAAATGAGAGAGAGAAGTGATTGAATTTCTTGTCGTCACCAAGGAAGATTCTGTTTAATTTAAGTCCTGCTCAAGAAGTTTGCAATGTATAATTGAATTTGAACCTTCGTTTTAGAGGCAAAGAATGTCACTAGATCATAATCTCCCTGAGGGCAAGATCTGAGTCTCATCCTTCTACCTTCTTTGGTATTTTAGCACCGTGTCTTATACATTTTTTTTTTTGTAAAAATAAATGGGAATTGTGAGGTCGTTCATATAGGGGCACCCACCTTCTCTGTAATGTGGAGCCTTAAAGAACTGCCCAAAGAACTGAGAGGTTAAGTGACTCAAACATCTCCTCAAGGTCTCGTAGGTAAGATTTGTCATAGATGAGATGAACTTAGGTCTTCCTGAATCTGAGACCAGCTTGTACTCTGCCTCTGTCTATCTCTGTGTCTCAATCTCTTTCTGTGATTGTCTGTCTCTCCCCTTTCTCTTTCCACTTTTGGCACAGTTGATAGAGCACTGAGCCTAAAATCAGAAAGACCTGACCTCAGGTCTGACTTCAGACACTTAATAGTCATGTGACACTGCAAATCACTGTCTACTTCAGTTTCCTCAACTATAAAATAGGGATAATAATAGCACTTACCTTGGGTGGTTGTTGTGAGATAACTTGTGAAAAAAATGTTTAGCTCAGTGTCCAACACATAGTAGGTGCTATGCTTATTTCCTCCCTCTCTTCTTTTCCTTTCTCCTCTCCCTCCCTCCTTTCCTCCTTCTCCCTTTATCCCTTCTTCCTTCCTTACCTTTATTCTTTCATTTCTTTCTTTCCTTCTTCCTCCCTCCCTTCTTTCATTTGCTTGCTTGCTTGCTTGCTTCCTTCCTTCTTTCCTCCCTCCCTCCTTTTCTCCCTTCCTCCCTCCCTCCCTCCTACCTTCCCTTCCTTCCTCCTTCCCTTCCTCCCTTCCTTTCTTCCTCTCCCTCCCTTCCTCCCTCTCTGTCTCTCTTCCTTCCTCCCTCCCTCCCTCATTCCTCCCCTTCCTTCCTC
>NW_027186457.1:25227405-25227517 GCF_028583685.1 Petaurus breviceps papuanus | reverse complement strand
CCCTTCCTTTCTGCCTTCCTTCTTCCCTTCCTTCCTTCCTTCTTTCCAACCTTCCTTCTTTCCAACCTTCCTTCCTTCCTTCCTTCCTTCCTTCCTTCCTTCCTTCCTTCCT
>NW_027186457.1:25176293-25227305 GCF_028583685.1 Petaurus breviceps papuanus | reverse complement strand
CCTTCCTTCCTTCCTTCCTTCCTTCCTTCCTTCCTTCCTTCCTTCCTACCTTCCTTCTTTCCTTTACTGTAATTTCACTACTATAGGGAGCTCCTGTCAAGGAATTTTGTGCATATGGACACTTTCTGAACTGACACATTTAGAGACTTACCTTAGACATAAAAATATTCAATATACAATGCTGCCACCTAATTTTATATCTTGAACAAAACCTGCTAAGGTCTAGCCATATGGCCATAAAATGATGGCCTCTGGCTGAAGGGTAGTTTCTCTGTTTAGTGGAAAGATGCTCAGACTCAGAATCTGAAACCTTGGGTTCTGATACTTTCTAGCTGTATAACCCTGAGCAAGTCACTTAACTTGGATCTGCCTCAGTTTCTTTACCTGTAAATTGGGGATAACAATTCTTTCCCTACCTACGTGAGAGGAGAGTAGAAAGGAATGTACTTTTGTTCATTGTTATGTTCTCTGTCAATGTGAAGGACTCTGGCTAATCTCATGTAAACCCCACAGCAATCTTCTGATTAACTGCCCCTTTTTTTTTTGCAGCATACATGGATGACTGACCATCAAAGAATACAATCAATTTAACATTAAACTATTCTGAACAAAAATGGATTTTTATTTTTCTGAGGTTCTCTCAGTGCTCCAGAGTCACCATATCAGCATTAATTATAATTATGCCCTGTTGTGGAAAACAAAGTTCTGGACATTTGCAGTTTTCTGCTTGTTTGCCTTTGGGATAAGTAATTGAAAGATGGTCTCAAATCCCTCTGTTGATTTCCAGAATCCCTTTAATGCTGGGTGTACTGTCAAGACCAAGATGGAGCCATGCCTTGCATTCTCATTGGCATCTCCAAATTTCTAGACTTAATCCTAATATTCCTTGATAATCTATCTGTGACTTAGAGCCTTAGAGAGTTACTTAAGGCTCAGAGTTAGGTTTCTGTTCAGGTTGTGTTGGGGTGGTGACTTGCCAAAGGTCAACTAGTGTCAGAGGAAGAATTTGAACACAGGTTCCCCAGATAGCACATCATGCATTAGATTACAAGCTCCTTGAGGGCAGGGACTGGTTTTTCCTTTTTTTGCATCCCTGGCTCTCTGTGGACAGTGGCACATAATAGGCATCTAATTAATGTTTATTGGTTGATTGATTATTCCACTATTACCTCCATGACCACCCCCAAACAGCTAACATTTATTTGATACTATCCTGACCATAAGGTATAATGCTGAAATATTTTAACATTTACAAAACCCTTCACATATATGACCTCATTTGAACCTCACAACGACACTATGAGGGAAGACACTACTCTTATTAATATTCCTATTTTACAGAAGGAGAAATTATGATGCAGAGAAGTGAAATGAATTGATCAGGGTCATAAAATTAATATATATCAAAGGCAAAATTTGAACACAGATCTTCCTGACCCTGGCAGCTAGATGGCTCCATAGTACATAGAGCACCAGTCCTGGAGTCAGGAAGACTCACTTCCTGAGTTCAGATCCAGCTTCAGACACTTACTAACTCTGTGACCCTGGGCAAGTCACTTCATCCTATTTGCCTTAGCTTCTTTATCTGTAAAATGGCCTGGAGGAAGAAATGGCCAACCTCTCCAGTATCTTTGTGAAGAAAACTCAAAATGGGTTCATGAAGATTTGGACATGAAGAGTAAAAAACAACTGAACTTCCTGACCCTGAGGCCAGTGTTTTATCTATTCAACCACTCTGCCTGAAATAATTAATCATAATTAGTGTAAGGAGTGAAAATATTATCTTCATTCCATAGTTAAGGAAACAGAGTACCAGAAAGGTTAAATGTCTGCTCTGTGTTCAGACAGTAGCACATAGGATTCAGAGACAAATGAGACCTGTGAGTCTGATCTAGTTCTAAGGAATGGGTAAGTATAATGGAAAGAACATTGGATTTTTAAAAATTCTTTTTAAAAAATTTGTTTACTTCCTTTTACTTTACAACATTCAGTGCCACAGTCCCTTGAGTTTCAAATTTTCTCCCCCTTTCTCCTTTTCCCACTCCCCATCATGGCAGCATGCACTCAAATATAGGATCTACAAATACCTTCACATTAATCATTAGTCAGGTTGAAAAGAAGGATTATAACCAATGGAATGATCAGTGGGAAAGAGGAAACAAAACAAAATGAGAAAAGGAAACAGAGCAGGTAGTTTGTTTCAATCTGCATTCAGACTCCGCAGCGCCTTCTCTGGATGTGGACATCTCTTTCCATCATGTCTTTTGGAGTTGTCTTATAACCTTACATTGCTTAGAGGAGCCAAGTCCATCAAAGTTAGTCATCACACATATGTTGTGTCTGTGATTGTGTACAGATTTCTCCTGGTTCTGCTCTTCTCGCTCAGCATCAGTTTATATTGGTCTCTCCAGGTTATTATGAAGTCCATCTGCTCCTTATTTCTTATAGCACAGTAGTATTCCCTTACATTCATATACCATAACTTCTTCAGCCATTCTCCAATTGATGAGCATTCTCTTGATTTCCAATTCTTTGCCACCACAAAAAGAGGGGCTATACATATTTTTTGTACATATGGGTCCTCCTCCCATTTCTCTGATCTCTTGGGGATATAACCCTAGAAATGATATTGCTGCCTCAGAGGGTATGCACTTATTTATATCCCTTTGGTCACAGAAGAACATTGGATTTAGAAGAGGAAGATCTGGGTTTAAACCATAGCTCTGCTACTTATTGTATGTATGTATGGATAGATGACAAAAATTATTTACTAAGCACTGTATGTTCAGCTAGGAGAGCAGATGGGTGGTACTGTATAAAGTGTATAAAGCACTGGGCCTGGAGTCTGGAAGACCTGAGTTCAAATTTGGTTTCAGAACTTACTAACTGTGTGACCCTGGGCAAGTCACTAAACCCCTCTTCACTTTAGCTTCTCATCTGTAAAATGGGGACACACTGGGGAAAGAAATGCAAATGACTGTCAAGAAAACCCCAAATGGGGTACAGAATTGGACATGACTAAAATGACCAGTCAACAACCCTCTCACTCCCCTCCTTCATGAGCACTATAGATTCCAGTATGGAGTGGATTTCCTTGCCTTGTGTAGACAATCTTAGAAATTCATGGGGAAAGTAGCAAAGATCTAGAAACAAAAGGAGTGCCCATTGATTGGGGGAATAGCTGAACAAATTGTGGTATTTGAATGTAATGGTATACTTACTATTTGCCATGAGAAATGATAAAAGGATCAGTTTCAGAGAATCCTGGAAGATTTGTCTGAACTGATGCAGAAGAAACTAAGTAGAACCAGGAGAAGAATTTTTACAATTTCAGCACTGTACAAAACAAACAGCTTTGAAAGACAAAGAATTGACCGTTCAGAAGAAGAAAGACAATTCAAAGGACTTATAATGACACTCTTGGGAGAGCAGTTATTCAAGATGCAGAATATGGCAGATAAATTTTTAAACATGGTTAATATAGGAATTGAGTGGGGGGCTTTTTTGATTGCATGTTTATTACAAGTTTTCTTTGTTTTCTTTCTTTTCAGTTGGGGAGCATGGAAAGGAAGAAAAAAATCAATTCATATTAGTGGAAAAATTAATTAAAATATAATATTAAAAAAGAAATGCTTAGGAAAGCAGATGAATTTGACGTTCAGTTACATCTGTCAGTCATAGAATCACTGATCTGGCACAACAGTTGGGGATGTCCTGGTTCACCACAGTGTTCTGTCAAGTTTATGAGGGCTTGTAAAAGGGTAACTTGCTATCTTTCATGTATGGACATCCCTCACTGGTCTGTCTTCAGAGCAAACACAGGCCGGCATTCTGCCTTCCACTGCCTGCCATTGTCTTAACACAAAATTTAGGCGATTATAAACAACCAAAGTCACTTTCCCAAAAAGTATCGAAAAGCCTCAAATAATTAATTAATTTTGTCATTGTCATTATAGCACAGGGAGTCTCTGGTTTAGTGAGGGGTGTGGGAGAGGTTTTCTTCCCTCTTCTCTTCCCTCATTCCTATGTTTTTGGTGTTCTTTATAAGCATTAAGACTCTCACCCATTATCAGATGGTTCTCTTTTGCAATGTCACTTTTCAATCCCCTCCTATATTGATGATAATAATGATTGGTGATTACATTGAGAAAACTCAGGGCTGCACAGGAGATAAAGAGCAGCCTTTGAAATCAAGAAAACTGGAGTTCAAATTCTCTGACACATGACCTTGTGTAAGCCACTCAACATCTTAGAGTCCCAGTGAATTCTCTAAGACTCAGTTATAAACTCCTTGCTTTTTTTGGTCTCAGGGAAGGGAGTTTCACCACAAGGAGTTCCCTACATCAGTGAAATTACAGGTTTGGACCTAATAATAATGAATAATAATGTTGGGATAGGGCAGAGGTCCACAATTCAGTAATTCAATCCAGCCAGCACTTATTGGCACCTCCAAGGTCCACACACTGTACTAAATTCTTGGGATACAAAGACAAAAATGAAAAACATTTCCCTGCCTTCCAAGGGCTTATATTCTGTAAGGGGACAAAACAGGTACACAGAAAAATAAATGTAATCTTATTTTAGTAGGGAGAAAATATTAGCAAGAGAACAAGGAGAACAGGGTGGGTGTCAGGAAAGGCTACCTGAGCTTCCAAGCTGAGCCTTGATGGAAGGTGGTGATTCCAAGAATTGGAAGTGAAGAGGGAAGCCTTCTGGGCATGGGGCACAGAGGTTGTAGGTAAAATGACATATATGGAGAAGAGGAAGTAGGTCACTTTGACTGAAACATGGAATGTGAAGGGGAGCTACGTGAAATAAATCTAGAAAAGTAGGTGATAGCCAAATGGCAAAAGTTTATTAAATGACAGGTTGAGAAATACATGTTTTCAATGGTCAGTTGGGTTTATCAGTTGAGCTAGGATTGCATCTTTGTGGGAAAGATCCATCTACTGGCAGGCTACCTCAGGAGTAATTGAACCTGAATTAGTACCAGGTAGGATGATGGGGACAAGATGAAAACCAACCATTAGAAAAATTAAGAAAGGGGGCCCTCCTTACATGGGAGATATTCATGCCTAAAGGCAGATGCCAATGTTAATTAGCAACAATGAAACAGTGACAGAGGGCATTGACTATATGGGAAGTGTGGGCTACAAGTGAAGAAAAGGACAAGGTATCCTCCAAATATGCTTTTGGTGGACCTATATATAGGGAATTCCCAGTGTGGAAACTCCCAGTGTGGAGAGCAGTGACTAGTTTGTAATTTAGTCTTAGAGAATTTACTAAATCCTAAAACATTGAGTGACTTACCCAAGAACCAACTGAGGAAAATTGAGCTAACAGTTTACACTCAATCATTGCTTTGAAGAAACACCCACAATGGTGGATCAATGCTTGTCAAATGGTTACATCATAAAGCACCCAATTTATCTGGTTATCTCTTGCACAGGAGCTTAGTGGGGATGATGAGTCTCTACACTTAGTCAGGTGCTTCCTCAGAAAATGGGCAAAGTCTATATTTCTGGGCTTGTACTCAAAATCTTTTCAGGGGCTTGGATCCATCCAAACCCATTTTTGGATTCACTGCAACAAATATTGGATTGTCAGCTTATCACTTGAGAATCCAGGATTGTCTGCACACCCACATGAAGCACTATGGTAAATGGTGTATGTGGAAGAGGAGTCCCGCCTACCTGGACAATCATCCTTATGAATCTGAAGGAAGGAGGTGAGGAGTGAATGCCAAGACTGATAAGACCACTAGAGATATGGGACAATGAATAGTGGAGACACCATGCCCACATCACAACACCCAAGCCAGCAAGGAGCAGCAACCCTCTTCATATACTTGCCTCATCCCCTTTTCATATCTTGGATGGGGTACTCATAGCTCAGTTCAGGCTGTCAGATGAAAGGAAGGGAGAGGGCATATTGGTAGCAGGATTGTTGCTTCCTTAGGAAGTTGGCACCCACATCTTTTCTTGTGTTCAAAACTTTTGGCGGTGTTTTACATGGACACCAATTGCTTAAATTCATAGCCTTGGTAGGAGTTTAAGGGTTATTTTGGGGCCAGGAGAGGGCTTTTTGCCCAGTTTCTAATGTGAATTTCAAGTTCTGAAATGAATTCAGACAAGTTCAGGGGTTGATTTCTACTTATTGTAATTCTCAGAAAATGAGTCAGTTAAAAAAAATCAACTTCTGGGGAAATCAAGTTGTCCTTCCAAAATTACATTTTGATGAGCTCAGGAGAAATTAATCAGAGACATATGGATTAAATTTTCCTTCAGATACTCCTGGGCTTAAAAATGAAGGCAAAATACATTGGCAAATGCTTCTTTGCCAAGCCCAGAATTTTCATAAAATAGTTGGAAGCATTTTCCTGAATTGAAAATGTGTCTGTGTTCCCTTCTCCATGATGTATTGAACATGGTGGTTGTTAAGGTCATGTCACTGTGTTATGTGAATGGCCCATGGTATCTTTATAGTAATACAATGAGTTAAAAATTATCTAACATTAATTGATCTAGAAAGGGAAGAGAGGAAAATAAGAATTTATATTGTGCTATGTACCAGTTAAGTTCTTTTTACAAATATTTTCTTATTTGAGACACATAACCTTCCTGCAAGGTGGGTCTTATTATTACCTTCATTTTACAGACGAGGAAACTGAGGCAACCAGAAATTAAGTGACTTGCCCAAGATCACACAGCTAGTAAGTATCTGAGGTCAGATTTGAACTCAGGTCTTTCTGACTTCAGGGTCAACACTCTATCCACTACACCACCTAGCTAACTCTGTAACAGGGAATAAGAACACTATCTTTACTTTTCAAAAATTAAATTATGGCTGTCACTGAAAACAAAAGCAGTAAATTAGCAATCTGGAAAATCTTAAAAATATATGTTTTAGTGAGATCCCAATTCTATGAACCAAAGAGAGATAGCTTAATGCAATGGACTGAGTGATGGTTCTAGAGTCAAAGACCTGAATTCAAATTCTATCACTATCCTTACTACTATTTCTAGTGTGACATTGGGCAAATCACTTCATTTCAAGGGTAGTAATGAACTGCATGATTATTGAAATAGGGAGACTTAGCCTGGCAAGCAATTTATGTGTAAAATATCTTGGATTTCTGGAGACGTCAAAAGTCAGTCAATGTTCAATGGGCATTTATTAAACTCTTTATCATGTGTCAAGCACTGTATTATATGCTGGGGATACAAAGAGTCAATTGTTTAAACCCCCAGCTAGAAAAGTTAATCTAGGAAGTGAGAACTTCATCAAACCCTGTGCTATTCAAACTGTATGTTGATTACTTTTGTTCACTACTTTTTAAGAGGCATATTGACCATATTTGGAGGAAGGTGATCAGGACTAGGAAGACCTGGAAATTATGCTAAATAAAGAATAATTAAAGTTATTATAGAGGATTAAGTCCAGAAATTCGAGGACTTGGGAGAGATGAAATCAATCATTAATTTAAGCCACTGCAACAAATATTTATTAATAACAAACTATTTGCTAGGCACTGAGAATACAGAAGCACAAACAGAACAGCCCTTCCCTCATGGAGCTTACATTCAATTAGGGATAAACAACATGTATATATAGAAATAAATACAAATATAAATGAAGGATATATAAGGGATACACAGGAGTAACTGGATAAAATTATAAGAGGTGAGGTTTCGATGGACTGCAATCTGACCTGGTCCAAGAAATACCCTGGTTGATGAGAGCACAGATCTATTAAAGCATAAATATAGTCATTGATTTATTCTTTTTTTTTTTTTTTGCTTTTTGGAGGGCAATTGGGGTTAAGTAACTTGCCCAAGGTCACAAGGCTAGGTTTATTTTGTGTGTGTCTGTGTTAAGTGTCTGGATTTATTCTTTTTTAAATTAAATTTTATGTTTATTTTTAGTTTACATCATTCATTTCCACAAGATTTTGAGTTAAAAATTTTCTCCCCATCTTTCCCCTACCCACCACACCAGAACAGTGATCCCACTGTATACCCCCTCCCCCAATCTGCTCTCTCCTAGATCCTCCCCCATTCCCTCTTCAACTTTCCGGTAGGGCAAGATGGATCTCCATACCCCAGTGCCTGTATATCTTATTTCCCAGTTGTATGTAATAATAATAATGATATATTTTAAACATTTTATTTTAAAAATTTGAGTTCCAGATTCTTTCCCTTCCTCCCTCATCACACATCCTTACTGGGAAGATAAAGAATTCAATATAGGTTGTACATGTGTAGTTAAGCAAAACATTTCCATCCTATCCCACACCCCACTTGTTCTATTCTCTACTTTGACCCTATCCCTTTTCAAAAGTGTGTGCTTCTAACTACCCTCCCCCCCAACCTGCCCTCCCCTCCATCATCCCCCTCTCATCTTCTTTCCCCCTACTGTCTTGTAGAGCAAGATACCAATTTAGTGTGTATGTCATTCCCTTCTTCTCTTCCCATGTCATTCCTTCTTCTCTTCCCATGCTTCTCTTGCTTCTTGTATCTGAATGTCAAATTTTCTATTCAACTCTGGTGTTTTCATCAAGAATGCTTAAAAGTCCTCTATTTCATTGAATGACCATATTTTCTCTTGAAACATGATACTCAGTTTTACTGGGTAGGTGATTCTTGGTTTTAATCCTAGCTCCTTTGACCTCTGGAATATCATATTCCAAGCTCTTTCATCCCTTAATATAGAGGCTGCTAGATCCTGTGTTATTATGATTGTGGTTCCACAATATTCAAATTGTTTCTTCTTGGCTGCTTATAATATTTTCTCCTTGATCTGGGAACTCCAAAACCTGGCTATAATATTCCTAGGAGTTTTCTTTTTGGGATCTTTTTCAAGACGTAATCAGTGAATTCTTTTAATTTCTATTTTGCCCTCAGATTCTAAAATATCAGGGCAATTTTCCTTGAGAATTTTTTGAAAAATGACTTCTAGTTTCTTTTTTTAGTAATGGCTTTCAGGTAGCCCAATAATTTTAAAATTCTCTCTCCTGGATCTATTTTCCAGGTCAGTGGTTTTTCCAATGAGATATTTCTCATTGCCTTCTATATTTTCATTTGTTTGGATCTATTTAGTAGTATCTTGATTTCTCATGAAGTCATTAGCTTCCAATTACCCCAATCTAATTGTGAAGGAATTATTCTCTTCAGTGAGCTTTTGAAATTCTCTTTTCATCTGGCAAATTTGGCTTTTTGAGGCATTCTTCTCCTCATTGGCTTTTTGAGCCTCTTTTGCCATTTGATTTAGTCTATGTTTTAAAGTATTATTTTCTTCAGTTAGGTTGTTGACTTGCTTTTCATGATTTTCTTGCATCATTCTCATTTCTCTTCCCAACTTTTCCTCCACTTCTCTTACTTGATTTTAAAAATCCTTCTTGAGCTCCTCCATGGCCTGTAACCAATTCATGTTTTTCTTGGAAGCTTTTGGTGCAGGAGCTCTGACTTTATTGTCTTCCTCCCATTCCATGCTTTCATCCTTTTTGTCCCCAAAAAAGGAATCCAAAGTTGGGTTGCTGTGCTTGCTTTGTTTCCTTTGCTTGCTCATATTGCAACTCAATTACTTGACTTTTGAGCTCTTTCTCGCAGTAGAACTCTGCTTCCAGAGAGGAAAACTTTGTCCCAAATAGCTGGGATTTTCACAGCTGCCATCTCTACAGCTCCCACACCCTCTGGCTCACTGGTCACACACCTCAATACTACCACCCAAGACCATTATCCAGATCCAGGCAGGTTAAAGGAAGAGCAATTATCCTCTGAATGCTTGCTTGGCCCCCCTACTACCTGCAGGCTGGGAAGTCTGAAGCATCCATGTGGAGGTGGCTGCATGACTGCTGCACCTTTGTGGCTTCTCACTCTGTGGGCAGAGGTCGGACGGTGCCTCCATTCCCCCCAGTTCCAACAGAGTTCTACACTGACCTTTTATTTTTTCTTTGGCATTTATGGGTTGATATTTCTGGAAACCACCATAGTTGCTGCTGATCCACTCTCCCAAGGTCAGTTGTAGCCACTGCTTGTTGGGCTGCCCTGGGGCTAAAACCATGAGCTTGGCTCCCAGCATGTTGTGATGGACCCTTTCTGCCAGCCTGCCAGGCTGCCTTCAATGGGAGATTTGTTTTTCTCTGTCACTTTGTGGGTTCTGTAGCTCTAAAGTTTGTTTAGAGTCACATTTTATAGGTATTTGAGGTGGTTATGGGGGGAGCTCACAGAGTTCTCCTGCTTCTACACTGCCATCTTGGCTCTGCCCCCTAGTCATTGATTTAGACAGACATTAAAATAAATGTAAGCATGAAGATAGAGATATAGACATAATAATATAGACAAAGACACAAAGGTGTGGACATTTAGATATAGACATAAACATAGAAATCAATAGACACATAGATATGATATAGTATAGGTTGAGGCATAGAGATATAGATATATGAGTGGTGGTGTTGAATTCAATCATGTCTGAATCCCTGTAATATCATTTGATGCTTTCTTTGACAAAGATACTAAAATATTTTGCCATTTCCTTCTCTGGCTCATTTTACAGATGAGGAAACTGAGGTAAACAGGTTTAAGTGACTTGCCTAGGGTCAAACAACTAGTAAGTGTCTGAGGCTGAATTTGAACTCAGGTCTTCCTGACTCCAGGGCCAGCAATCTATCCACTGCACCATCTAACTACCCTGGATGATATAAGAAGCTTTGTATATATAGAACACTGCCTCATAAATTCAGAGCTTGCTGTGACCTTAAAGCTCAATGAATCCAGCCCTCTTCTCCCTATTTTGCAGATGAGAGAGGATGTAACTTTTATACACTATACAATATAGACAGAGACATAGACGTATATGTACACCTAGCTATGGCCACAGACAGAGATGATACAGAGACATACTTACAAAGAATCTTTAATCAACCAACCAAACAATAAGCATTTATTAAGCACCTAATAATGAAATAATTACTATCCTTAAGGAACTCATTCATTTGGGGGAGGGAGGGATTGTGAAATAGATATCCTGAGAAGTCTCAAAGTTGTCTGGACAGAAATATTCTCTCCCTCCTCATTTCTGCCTCTAAGAATCATTAGTGTTTTTTTTTTTCTCTCCCAAAATTCAAGTCACATGCCTCTTCATGAAGGAAGCCTTTTCTGACCTCCTTAGCAGCCCAAACCTTTCTTCCTTGCCCAAAATCATGTATTTATTCTTATACATGTTACACTGAAGAGAATGTATGCTCCTCAAAGGCAAGCAGCATTCCATTTTTGTCTTTGTAGCCTAAGCACCAAGTATACAGTAGCTGGCATAGAGTAGGCAGTTAATGAAAGCATGGTGGATTGAATTGATTTGGATTATGGGGAAAATCATTATTAAACTGAAGGTAAGTCTTTTTCCCCCAGAATTTATTTATTCTTAGTTTTCAACATTCATTTCCACAAGATTTTGAGTTCCAAATTTTCTCCCCACCTCTCCCCCACCCTGCACCCCAAGATGGCAAGCATACTGATTACTCCTTTCCCCAGTCTGCCCTCTCATATATCCCCCCATCCCTCCCTTTCCCCCTTGCCCCTTACTTTCTTATAGGGCAAGAAGAATTTCTATATGAAGGTAAGTCTTTAACAACGTGTGTGTGTGTGTGTGTGTGTTTGCATGCACTCTTGGCATGTACAAGTGTGTTTCCTGGCATAAACGCCCCCATAGGGGACCCTGCTCTGATTCTTTTTCATCAGGCTCAGGACAGATGTAAGGGTGCTCCCGGATCAGACTTTGTTTTCATTTTTCTTCTGCTCTGTTGCCCACATATTGGATTTTGAGCATGAATTATTAAAAATAGAATAATTTCAAATGCTTGAAATGCACCAATTGTTGTCAGGTTTAAAATGTGTTCCTTTTAATTACACAGTTACCATTTGCTCCACAACATGGATCTGAGAGGCTTAAAATTGTCAGAAAATGCAGTGTGTCTTCCCCACCCCTCCTCTCCAGAGGAGATCTGACTCTGCTACTTAAATCCTGAATAGCCTTGGGCAGTCACTCCACTCCATAGGCGTCAGTTTCCCCATCTGTAAAATGAGGGGGTTGTATATTAGATGGTCTTCATATCCCTCTTTAACTTCAGAACCTGGGATCCTCCGTGGCATCTTCATCAATTGCCCACTTTCCAGTTGATGTTATAAGTGATAAGAAGGGACCAGGATGAAACAGGCAATGTTTCCATTTGAAGTCCTTGGGCTCTGGAATAGTTTCAACAAGGGCTGAAGGGAAATATAGTTATTCTATGCTTTAAGATGCTTCCTCCCCTTTAGGAGGACAGTTTGGATTTCTAATGCCCTTGGAACAGGGAACTTCCAGGACAGAAACTCCCTCTATCAATGCAATCGGCACTCCTCTGTAATTTCGTGTCTTTCTTCTATTACTTCTAATTTATCCTGTATGTTATCTTGTTTGTGTATAGTTGCTCGCATGTCCATTAGACTGTGAGCTACTTGAGAACAGGAATGTTGTTATTGTTGTGATTTGTTTTTGTTTTGTTTTTTTTTTGTCATTTTTTGCATGCTCAACACTTAGCATAGTATTTAACACATAGTAAGTACTTAAATGCTTGTTGACTTAACTTTCCCTATATTGCTGGAAGGTACAGATGGATTAAGTGACTTGCTGATGTTTACACCATTAGTATACACTAGAGGCAGAATTCAGACTCAGCTCTTCTCACATAAACCTAGTATGATTTGCAAAAATCTCAATTTAGAAGACAGATACATTTATTTCTGGTTAAAACCATCAAGTATTGTGTTCTTTAGAGTGTCCAGTGCAGCACAGTAGAGAATGAGTTGGACCTGGAATTTGAAGACTTGAGTTCAAGACCTACTTTTAAAACTTATTAGTGGTATGACTTTGAGCAAGTCGCTTAACATTTTTTTTTTAAGAAATTGGGGTTAGGTAACTTGCCCAAGGTTACACGGCCAGTTATTTTGTGTGGGTGTTAAGTATCTGAGGTCCAGTCTCCCGACTCCGGGCCGGTACTCTTATTCACTGCGCCACCTAGCCACCCCAAGTCACTTAACTTTTCAAAGTCTGACACTGAGGAAAAAAAGACTGATGAATTTGGGAGTTACAGGTCCTGTGTTCCAATTCCATTTCTGTTATGTTGTACCTGTGTGACTTTGGACAAGTCACTTAACTTCCCTTGGCTTCTGTTTCTTCCTCCAGAAAATGAGGAAGTTGGACTAGAATCTGTAAGGTTTCTTAGGGCTATGGTGCTAGGTCCCTATGATGCTGAGTTAAAGACAGGTTCTGATGCATGGGCATCATGAGTTATTGTTGCATAATTTAGGTACTGGGTTTTCAGAAAGGGGGAACACATCTGAAATCTTCTGTCCCTCATTTAAATGATTCCTGGCATGCTGTGAGTTATTATTACTATTGTTGATTACATATGTGATACAAAGTTATTTAGGACAAGGTATATAATAGGATTCTTTGGAGAGCTCCCCAGTGTATTTAAAATGTGTAGTAGTCTCCTGATAGGGTTTATCTCCTCATTTGTTCCCAACCAATCTATCTTTCACAGAGTTTCTAAAATGATTTGCCTGAAGGGTGGGTCTGGCCATATGACTCCTTCACTCAGTCTACTGTTCCATTTTCCATCTCTGTACCTTTGCATGGGCTGTGCCTCCTTCTTGGAATGCCCTACCTTCCCCTCCCCTCCTTTCCACCCCAAAGAATCCCTCTCTTCAAGATTCAGATAAATTTTTATGTTCTATGTGAGACTTTTCCTTGTCCGAACTACCTCATAATACTATGTGTTTAAGTTCTCTATCTATCTATCTATCATCTATCATCTATCTAATCTATCTATATCACCACCAATAGAATGTAAGCTGCTTGAAGGCAGCTTCATTTTTCATCATCCCTAGGACCTAGCACAGTGCCTTGCACATTTGGAATAGGAACTGGACATGTGATTTTATTGACATAGGGGACTCTGTGCTGAGGAAAGTCCCTCTAAAAACAGGCTGACATCTTCTGTGTAACATATAGTCATAGGGAATTGCTGGGCTTAGGAGACTTGCCTAGAGTCAACACACCCATTATGTTTCAAAGGTGGGATTTGAACTCAGGTCTTCCAGGCATTGAAGCCAATTCTCTTTCTAGTACCTCATACTTTACTGTGCAGCACACAGGCTTTAATAAATGCTAATTGATGGATTGAGGGCTTCTCAAACTAGAATTTTGTCACCATTTTAATCAAAAAGAATTTATGAATTAATATATTTGTTTAATGGACCTTCAAGATGACCCATTTCACAGTGAGGCTGTGGGTAGGTGGATAACAACTGATCTTTATGAAGGTATATCACAGCTTGTTAATCTATACACATATCATCTCATCTGAACTTCACAACATTCTTAAGAGGGAGAGACCATGGGGGATGATTTGACCCTTTTTACAGATGAGAAAAGTGACTCTCAGAGAAGAGAAATTACTTTCTCCTGGTCACATGGTTTCTTAGCGTTAGAAGCAGGATTGTGAAGCTAGGTCTCTCCGTCATCGAGTCCAGCTCTCTGCCCCCCCCCCCAAATCGTTTAGACACCCAGAGTTAACTCTGATATTCTTAAAACACAGATCAAGGGAGAGCTTCCTTTGGTGACTCTTTGGAGACTTGGAAAAATAGAGAGCCCTCTGTCAGGCACTTAGAGCCCTTTGCAAACTGGCTCTAGCCTGTCCACTCTGTTACAAATTGCTCCCTTTCATATATGATCTGGGCCAGTCAAAACGATCTCCTTATTGTTTCCTATACAGAGCTGCCTCTGTGTCTGGGCACAGGATGTTTCTCCATGCCTCAGGTGTTCTTCCTCCTCACCTCTGTGTTCTGGAATTCTTAGCTTCTTTCACACACACCCCAGGGGCCATGTCCTACCTGCCAGCCCCAGTTGTTTAGTCTTCCTGCTTACCCTTGATTACTTGGTATACATATTTTGTGTTTCTCACAAATTGAGAGCTAGAAAACACCTCAAATGCCATCCAAGTCAGTACTCCCATTTGCAGATGAGGATGCCGAACCCAAGGCAGGATAAACACTTTGCCTGTAGTCACTTAGGTAGCAAGCAGCAGAGGCTAGATTTGAACAGAAGACCTCTGTCTCCAGACCCAAAGCTCTGGTTCTCCTCCCTCATGATTCAATGTAGGATCCCTGGGGGCAGGAGACTATTTCAGGTTTGACAATTTATTCCCCACACCTCCCACAGTTGTCTGACACCTAGAAAAGTCTTACTGGTTGTTGAATTGAACTGAATTGGCAAAGTCTAGCAGCAGAATTCCTGAAGTTTCTTTAAACTTGAAAAGATTCCTTAGGATCATATCATAGAATAGGGAGTATCTGCTCAGTCAGGATGTCAGATTACAATAATGGAGTGGAAAGAGATGTGGAGCTAAATCTTGACTCTGTGTGAACTTGACCATTCATCTCTCTGTCTATTTGTCTCTGTCTTCAACCATCCATCCATTCATCTCTCTCTTTTTTCTCTCCATCCATCCATCCATCCATCCATCCATCCATCCATCCATCCATCCATCTTTCTATATCTATCATCTATCTATCCATCCATCCATCATCTATCTATTTTTCTGTCTGTCCATCCACACATCTAACCACCCATCCTCTCAGTCAACCATCTGTCTGTCTATTCACCATCTACCCAACCACCTTTCCACCCATCTTTCCATTCGACAAGCATTAATTAAGCACTTATTTTGTTCTAGAGGTTCTGTTCTGGGACTCAAAGGAAAAAAAAACCTAATCTCTTTTTTCAGTTGAGAAGAAATAAAATGTATAATAATAAATACATACAAATATATGTAAGTGAATAAGAAATTTCTGATGAAGGAAGGGAGAGATGCATTAATAACTGAAAGGTATCAGAAAAAGGTCCGCTGCATGCTGTGATGTGTGGACTGAGCCTTGAAGGAAGATAGGGATTCTAAGAGGGAGAGGTAAGGAGGCATTGAATTTCAGTCATGGGAGACAGCCAATATAAAGTCATGGAGGAGGAAGATGAAATCTCTTGTACCAAGAGAAGAAAGTAGAGAAGTTTGGCTGGAAAGTGTAAAAAGGGGTTGGATGGGCAACAAGTTTGGAAAGATAGGCTAGAGCCAGAAGAGCTTCAAATGTCAGACCAGTCAATCAAACCATCAATCCATCCATCAGCAAGCATTTGGCATTTCCTGGTTGACTATGCACCAAGCACTGCGCTGAACCCTGAAAGCTCACCTTTTGTCGTAGAGCAATAGAGAGTGAACCACTGGTGCTTTCTGAGCAGTTACGTCATATGGTCCACTCAGTGCTTTTGGGATCTCAATCTGGAGCTACATGGGGGAGGCAGGAGAACAGAACAGACCAGTTAACACTGTTATTGCTAAAGTTTGCCTAGTAGTGTTCAGGTCACCCTGGATAAGAGGTAGTAAAATAGGTCTTATTCACCTTAGAGAGACAAAAGTATACTTGGGCATAACATTATGAACTTTGTCAGATAAAGTTTCTGTATCTCATATTTTTCTTCATTGCTTTTGTCATAATTGGTAGGTAGCCAGGCGGTACAGCAGAGTGGGCACAGGGCTGGAACCAGGAAGGCACCCTGGACAAGTCACTTAATTTCTTTCTGCCTTGGTTTCCTCATATGTAAAATAAGCATAATAATAGCACCTATATTATAGGGTTGTTGTTAGGATCAGATGTGTTAATATTTGTAAAGCCCTTAGTATTCTTATTAACATCAATGGTACTTGACAAGTGAAGGCTCAGTCTGGGGTGGGTCCAGATAAAAGGCACCGGTAAAATATTTTAAAATACTGGTCATTATCTAATCTGGCAACTTTCCTTTTTGATGCCTGTTTATTTATAAAATGAGTGGGTTGAACTAAATGGCCTCCAAGTTCCTTTCTGGCCCTGAAGTCTCAGATCCCATGAATTAAGCTGCTATATATGGCCAGTGGTTTATGTACTGGGATACTGGGGGTCCTGTGGCAGACTTAACTGTCACGCTAGCTTTTTTCCTTTTACAGAGAATTTCCCTCAAGGTCAATGCCATCTGACTATTAATTAGCAGGACAGAAAAGGGGAAGGGTAATATTTAGGGAAAAACTTGTTTCTCATGTTTCGTCCTGCTCAGTGGTGACATTTGGGGCCTCAAGGCCTCCACACCCCTGTTTAATGGTGACAGATATTCCTTTCTGTTGGAGGTCAAGCACCCTTTGTAACCCCTAAGGGCTTCACAATTCCAGTCATGAGAGCTTCAGAGGGGAAAGAGAACAGGAGAATTATTGATAGAGAGAAAGGGAAAGAGAGAGAGACAGAGACAGAGAGAGACAGAGACAGAGATCTATGAAAAGTGCAGTATGAACTTTCAGCTTTAAAGAAAAGACAGTAAGCAAGAGAAGGATGATTCCAGCCAAGATTCAGAGAAAATCCCATCTGGGTCAGAGATGCCAGGAATTTTAAGGTTCTTTGAGGAGATAATTCTCTGTGCTCATTTCTGATGAGTGGGGAGGTATTGTCAGTAGGCTTGTGCTCATGGGAAGTCTCAAGGAAGATGTGTTAAAGCAAAAATGCAGTGGTTGAACTTCTTGATAGAAGCAGTGTGGACAGGGGCAAGGATGCTGCCAGCAAGGCTTAGGCTGAAATTCTGCTTTTGCTAAATCCTGGCTGTATCCCCATATAGCCCTCAGTTTACTTATCTGCAAAATGGGAATAATTGGGACTGCTCAGAGCTGTAACTAGGGTGGGGTGACTGGGGCTTTGATTGGGCCTCTAAAATTTAGGGGTCTCCAACAGCATGATCAAAAGACTGCATCCCATTACTCCACTACATTTTTCTAGCAGTGGTCTTTCAGTGGTATAGAATTAATAATAATAATAATAAATACCTACTAGCATTTATAGAGAGCTTTCAGGTTTGTGAAGCATTTTGTGTATATATATATATATATATATATATATATATATCATATGTATGTATGTATGTCATTTGAGTCTTACAACAACCCTATGAGGTAAAGGCTATTATTATACCAATTTTACAGATGAGGAAACTGCAGCAAAGGTTGTTACCCATCCTCAGTCATATAGTTAGTAAGTATATGAAGCAGAATTTGAACTCAAAGTTTTCCAGCTCCAAGTCTAGTGCTCTAGCTCCTGTGATACCTAACAGTCTGGAATCTTTGAGTAGCCCATATAGTATTTTCTCCCTCCCTCTACCCTTACCAGCTGTACCCTAGGTGAACTCTTCTCTTGCCCCAAGTACAAAAATTCCTGCATAGACTATGATAATACCTACCTTACAGGTTGCCAAACCCAATTAATCAATCAGCAAGCATTTATTGAGTAATTACTATATGCCCAAGATATAACATGATGTATTAGCAAGTACCCTAGCATATCCAGGATAGTCTGCTAGCACAGCTTCTTTTGATATGCTTTATAAAGGAAAGACAGCTTTAAAGGGGTGAACAATACTACTTTAATTATGGAGAAAGAAGTGAGTATAGAAAATACAAGCAGAGAAATTAGCACAAAGACTCACAGGGCTCCAGCTGTCTGAACATAGCAATATTGCTATACATTTTACATACATCACTGGATCAAAGGAGCACAGATATATAAGCAGTTGGGGGTGGGAGGCTCTGAACATACAGCTACTCAGAGTCTCAACCAAGAAATCAAAAGATCTTTTTCATGAATGAAGCCCCAAAGCAAAATGCCAACCTCCCAGAATATATAACAAACACTAAACTCCTGATTGACTCAGAACCAGAAGGCAGGAAACCTACTTGACTCAGCACAGCTGTGAATTATCAGGGTTCAAAGGAGATTAATCCTTCAGATGTTTACAATCTAGCTTGAGCCTAGGAAATTGAACTCCAGAAACAAGAAAACAACAAAAATTTCACTTTGCTTGTGCTTCTACATGGTTCATTGGAGTTGGTCTTTGGGTCAAGATCATCTGCATCCAAGTCCTGATCAATGCTGGTGGTGTAGCTCAGGGCAAGTCTAAATTTTTACCATTCCTGGCATCAGTTTCATTATGTGTAAATTTGCAATTACAATATACATGTTACTAGGAGGGTTGTTAGGTAAAGTGTTTTGCAAAACTTAAAGAGCTATAGAAAGTTTAGATCTTATTAGCTATCCATAGCCAATTGTAATGGCTGGAGATAAAGGAAGGAAAGAACCACAGACATTGATAGAGTCTCAGTGAGGACTGAGACAGCATCCCATATATGACCTAAGGGCTCATTCTGAAGGTTATAATCTGGAGTAGCACTGTCCCTGAAACATTATTATTAATAATTATTATTAGTTATGGTTTCAGAGTGCCTACAAGACTGAGAGGACCCATGAAGAGCAAGGCAATTTTGGAAGAGGAAGTTTAGAGGGAGTCAGACCAAACCTAAGAGAAGGGGAAGGAGTCGAGGCTCTAAATAGACCTGACCTCCTGACCACACTGGGAATTGGCCAGGCCTTGGAGCACATCTCCTGATAGTGACCCAGGAGATAAACTGAATCAATTCAGCAGATTGCATTACAAGTCAGGAGATGTATGAAACAGAAGAGAAGGGGAGAGGCAATGTTTTCTTCTTCTTTTTTTAAATTGTCTTCTATTTCAGGCCACGCTGCAAGAACAGGAGAAAGACAGAGAGACAGAGCAAGACAGAGAGACAGAGACAGAGAGACACACAGAAAGACAGAGACAGAGAGAGAGACACAGAGGGAGAGAGATACAGAGAGACAGAGATAGAGAGAGATAGATACTCATAGTCCTGGTCTTACTCTGATTGGCATGGGATCTTTGCCCTGCTCCATCAAATTTCCCTTCCTTAGGCAACTTGGGGGCTCCTTGCCCCTGGGGATTCACCATATCAATGTTGAACTTTGTATAGACATTAGATTAGCTCAGAAGCCCCAAACTCAAGAGATCTGACAGTCTCAGGCTCCCTGTAGTGGTTGAGAGATTATCAGGATTTGCTATCATCCCTGGCAGGAGATGCTTTTATAGGGCTTCATTATTGGACTCCTCTTAGCCAACTGCCTATATATTTTATCATAAATTTATATATTTAGAGTGAGAGGGGACCTTAGAAGTCCTAGTCCAACTGTTGCATTTTATTTTTAAAAATATTTATCTATCATGAGGCGATCAGGGTTAAGTGACTTGCCCAGAATCACACAAGCTAGTAAGTGTCGAGTGTCTGACACTGCATTTGAACTCAGGTCCTTCTGACTCCAGGGCAGGTGCAAATGCTGCATTTTAAAGATGAGGAAACTTGTATCCTTATGGCTTTATCATGGAACCTGGAACAGGATTAGGTATTTGATAAAGAACTGTTGATTAAAATAGTCTGGTTGTCCCAGAGAGCTTAATGGCCGATTTAGAATGCTGCCTCCTGCCCTTGTATTGACTGCACACAGGGAGTAGAGAGCATTTTATTCCCATTTTGTAATTGGGAAAGCTGAGTCTCAGAGTTTAAATCACATAGTCAGCATTTGAACCCAGATCTTTTGACTTCAAGGCCATCATACCAAACCCCTCCTCCTGGTTAGCATCCCAGTATTTGTTCAGTAGCTCCAGCAAATGTTCTCAGCTTCTCTAGTGTGTCGACACGCCTGTTATTTTCTTGTCCTTTCAATGACTGTGTGATTCTGACTTTCCTCCCCACATGCTTCTCTGACAGCTGAAAACTCATCAACTTCCCCAACCTGTTGCAGCCAGAGGGGGCGAAGGAGGGGTTGGGCTGCTCATCTCAGGTCTCACCGCCATATGGTCCACTATTCATAGCCCCAGCCCTAGTGAGAATTACTTTTGCAGGTAATTTTCTAATGATTGTCTTGGGATAAACAAATTTATCATACTTGTGTTGCTAATGTATTCAAGTAGGTTCACAGGGGAAAAGATTAATCATCTCAAAAGCAAGCCGGTGTCTTTCATTACTCCAAAGGATCCAGAGATGATCAGAGCTGAGCTCAGCGTTGCCATGGCTGCAGGTAACGTTCTCTCCCTTTGTGAGGTCAATGGCAGCTCCCAAGCTGATTGGCTAAAATTAGATTATCCTGCTGACCAACCACAGGGAGTTAATTTCATCAGAAAGAGAAAAATGGTGGGAAATCCTGCCGTGAGGCTACAAAGGAATTTTCATTAGAAACCTACAGAGTCCACATTTGCCTTCATTATAATTAATATGTTCCTTCTAATAAAACAATTTAAGAGAAGCAGACAATGGAATTAGTCTATCTATTATTGTGTATATCCACATAAGCTTTAATCTGTTTTGTACTAAGACCTACACTCAGAGTAAAGTAACCCTTATTTTTCCATAATACCTCCACAACTGAAGACTGTCATCATCTGCCTGTTTATATAATTGGAGATAAGCTAATTGTGAAAAACACAAAAGGAGTTGGCGTCCTTACAGGTATTTGTGAGGAACGTGCCCGCTCCAGGAAATGGTGGGCAGGAGAGAGAAATAAAAACATTTCCTTCTGGTTTGAAAAAGAAATTATCATTGAGCATACCACTGTCCTCTGAAGGCCCCATTTTCCCCAATAGATAGGTATGGAATGGGTCAATGTCTATTCCTGTTTTTATCGTGACATTTTTGTCATTGATTGAAGCTGAGCTCATTCTTTATTTGGGTGCCAGAGACATTCAAAGTGAGTTAAATCGGGAAGTGTGTCTAAGTTGATCTACAGACTATGCTGAGTCATAAGATATATGGTCATGGAATCCACATTAATAAAATAAAATTCATTGCCAATTGGCTAAAGTTGAGTGAGTATATTCATTAGAATGTATAGTTCTTGAAAGTAGGGACAATTTGGGTTTTTTTTGGTTTGTTTTTTTCCTATCTCCAGGCTTAATACAGTATCTGGAATATACTAAGTCCTTAAAGGATGATTGTGGACTAAAGTGCCCACTATAGCAAGGCTCTATGCTTTTGGTTTCATTAAGACATGGGAGATCATGTCTCCCACTTCTGTGTCCACTGTAGCAGGGAAACAGATCCCCAAATGCAGTAATAATAACTCACATTTCTACTGCAATTTAAGTACATTTTGTTGATAAGCAGATAGTACAAGCTGACTTAGGAATCAGGAAGACTTGGGTTCAGATCCTCCCTCTGACCCATTCTGGCTGTGTAATCCTAAGCAAGCAAATTCACTTCTTTGTAGCCCCAGTCAGCTCTCAAAGACTAAAAAGTGAAGGGAAAATGTCAGTCTATGTTGGCAGGAGTTTCCTCTCTTAAGTGCCCTACACCAGTAAAATTACAAGTATGAAAAAACAAGACCAACAAGGCATGCAAGGCACTGAGAGCCATTCCAAAGTTGAATGGACTGCCCTGGAGAGCCCTCACTGGAGATCTTCAATCAGACACTGGAGAATGACTTGTCAGATAAGTTCTTGAGGGGATTTTTGGGTCAGGTATGGATTGGACTGGAAGGTCTGGGCAGTCCCTTCTAACACAGAGTTCTGGGAATTTAGATGGCTATTGCTGTCATCCAGGCATGAACTGGTAAGGCCCCAGACAAGGGTTGAGGCAGTAGGAATGGGTATCAAGGAAGGGACTGATTTGAAGGCATTGTGAGGGAAGAATTGGCAAGGTTCAGCAAGTAGTTGAATGTAGTTAGTAAAAGAAAGGGGATGATCCTGTGGTATGCCAGAACCAGCTCTAACTGGCTCTCAAGAGCTGGTTGTTAAATTTTCAGTGGAAAATTTACACCATGGAAACCAGAAAAAAAAACTACAAATTAGACCTTGATTTATTGTTTGTTTGTTTTTTTTTTGTTCAGACTTAGGAAAGTGATGGAGAAAATATTAATAATGCAGATTAAATTTAAAAGTGGAAAATATTCCTTTTTTTTTTTGAAGGGCAATTGGGGTTAAGTGACTTGCCCAAAGTCACATGGCTGCTGAGTGTGTCAAGTGTCTGAGGCCAGATTTGACCTCAGGAACTCCTGACTCCAGGGCCGGTGCTTTATTCACTGTGCCACCTAGCCGCCCCCAATAAGTGGAAAATTTTAAACGTACATCTCCTGCCAGAAAGCTAGTTGTTAAACATTTACCAACCCATCCTTGGATGACTCCGTGCTCATAAGCATTGGGTGACTATGAGACTCAAGGTTTCATTGACCAAAATAAGGAAGTCTTGAAGTACAAAGAAAAGAGGAATAATTTGATTTTAGAAGATTTTGTTTACAAACAAGTCATTATACTTAACAGGCAATTGAGACTAGAGAGAATACAAGAGAAATATCAGGGCTCCTGGCAGAGATGGTCGGTCCACCTTAACTATCAATATCATTCAATTCAGCAAATAGTTATTAAGCACTTACTCTGGGTAAGACCCTGTGCTAGGCATAAAGATGAAAAAGACCCATTCTGCTATCCCTCCAGAGGCTTATGGGAATGAGACATCTCTATAAATAACCATAACCATAAAGCAGGTCAGGGAATGATTGAATGCATCAGAGAGGTCAAATGGGATAGCCTGGGGCTGTTCATGATGTGGGCCCAAGCACCTGGCTTTGAGGATGAGAACTAGGAGTCATCTCTTTTGGAGCCACTGTTATGAGTGGAATGACTATGTCTTCATGAGTCAATAATGATTCAGTGAGCATTTATTAAGTGCCCACTGTATTCCAGACACTGTATGATAGACACTAGGGTCAAACCCTGCCCCTGCTCCCCATCCCCACACCCAAAATGCCTGCAAAGCAGATCTTGCCCTTAAGGAGCTTACATCCAACAGGGATGATGCAACGCATGTCAAAGTAAACAAATAAGGGATGATTTTGATAAGAAGAGAGTATTAACAATTGAGAGATTAAGAAATGGCTTCCCAAATGTGGGGGCACTGAAGCTGAGCCTTGAAGGAAGGGAAGGGTTTATTTCACAGAACTCTTCCTCAGGCATGTCCCATTCAAACCTGGTCCATTGCTTTTTTCTGTAGGAAAACATTCCATTTCCTGCCTTTGTCCAGACCATGCCTCATGCCCAAAGTGCCTTTCTTCACTTCTTGAAAGCCCCAGTTTCCTCTCTGAGACCCCATTTGGTATTTTCTTGGTAGAGGTACTGGAGTGATTAACCATTTCCTCCTCCAGCTCATTTTACAAATGAAGAAACTGACACAAACTAGGTAAAGTGATTTGCTTAGGGTCTGAGGTCAGATTTGAACTCAGGTCTTCCTGATACCAGGTCTAGCTCTCTATTCACTGTGCCACTTAGCTGCCCTATGTAGTGTATAGTACTATACACACACACACACACACACATAAGCATAGCATAGAAGATATAGTATGTTTATATACACATAAGTATGTATATATGAATATATGCATAAATGTGTGTACACACACATATATGTACATATACATATATATGGAGAGAGAGAGAGAGAGACTGAAGCCAAGAATAAGTCATTTTTATATAATGGGCTGAAAATATAAATGAATGACCAATGACAATGTTAAAAGGCAAGACTATTCTGACCTCTGTTATATTACTGTTTTTAAAACTACAAAACTAAATCCCATTTGTCAGACTGCGAGAAAACCAAGGAAGCCCTCAATAAAGGATTGGCCTTTCCCAGGATTTATTTTGACCATCTCCACACCACTGTATATGGTTCTATATTATTTCTTTTTCAGAAAGTACATTTTTATTGCTATTGTTTCTTTTAACATCACCTGTACTTCCAACTGTATTCCTCCACCCTCCTCCTCCCAGAAAGCTGTCCCTTTTAATAAAGAATAAAAAATAAAGGGAAAATATCAGTTCAGAAAAACCAAACAAAATGTAGAAAAAGTCTGACATTTGCATTGCCCCACACTCATGTGAATCTCCATGACATTTAGTTTATTTCATTTTTTAAAATATCTAGTAAGTTCAGTGTTAATGTCAAAGTTGTCTTCTTATAGCCAAACTTTAAACTTAACTGAAAAAATCCATAGACTAAACCATGAGTTCCTCCATATTACTAATAGCTAATATTTATATACTTCCTACTATGTTCCAGGTACTGTGCTAAGTGCTTTATACTTATTATCTCATTTGCTCCTTACAAGAACCCTGAGAGGTAGGTGCAATTATTATTCCCATTTTACAGATAAGGAAATTGAAGGAACAGGTTAGATCAAGGCCATCCAGCTAGTAAGTGTCTGAGGATGTATTTGAACTCCAGTCTTCCTGATTCCAGGCCCAGAACTCTATCCACTGTGCCACCTAATCAAGAGTAGACTATGTTTAAAAATTTAGCTTACATTGCCCCATTTAAAAATTCATGTACAAGAGGGTTTTATTTTACTGACCTGTGTCTGAAATCAACCTTTCATGAGACTTAGAATCTCTCTTTCCAGGTTCCTTTAGCCACAAGCACTGAGACTCTCCTGACACTGTAGAGTTGGTTTACAGTAAAAAGCTTAGATAGGGAGCCACAGATCTTCTGACTTGTTTTGAGCTTGATAACATGAAGTCATAATTTTCTCCCATTCCCCTCCTTGCTATGGCCATTTAGTGGGGGAGCCAACCGTGGCTTGTTTCATCTGAAGTAGCTCCTAATAGCTGGAAAGAATTACTCTGTTCTTGAAAACTGGATATTGGGCTTTGAGGTCCAGGATTTTAATTACAGAAAATTGTTTTCTAGACATCAGGGGTGATGCCAATGTGGGGCAAATGAGGTGATCTTCCATCAGTCACTGGGGTACAATATATATTTCACTCAGAATGAGAGCAAAGGGTGGGGATGAAGCTCACATGTTATTTGGAAGAATAGTCAGAGTTTCTGTCAAGGAGCACAGGTTTCAACATTAGTTCAAGTCAATGAATGACTAGAAGTCCATCTATTGAAGAACAAAAACTCCTAGAGAGCAGGTGTTTTTCTCAGTTTTTTTTCTTTTTGTCTCTGTATCACCAGCACTTAGCACAGTGCCTGGCTCATAGCACTCTCTTAATAGATGCTTGTTAGTTGATTAATTGATTTGACTGCCTATTGGTCACTCATTTGTTTTTTTTTTTCAGTCTTGTCCAACTCTTTGTGATCCCATTTGGGGTTTTCTTGGAAAAGATACTGGAGTTGTCTGCCATTTCCTTCTCCAGCTCATTTTATAGATGAGGAAACTGTGGCAAATAGAGTTAAGTGACTTGTCCAGGGTCACACATGCCCAGGGTCACATGGCTAGTAAATGTCTGAGGCTGGATTTGAGCTCAGGGAGATGAGTCTTCCTGATTCTGATTTCCCGGTACTCTGTGCACTGCATATGCTTCAATCTACATTCAGACACTATCAGTTTTTCTCAAGGAGGATGGCATTTTTCATTTCACTTAGCTGCACCTTGTACACCTTGTGTACAAAAAACTATACTGCAATATGGCTCCGGCCATCAACCAGTTTCTAATTTGGTAGGAATAAGAAGACCAATGTCATATGTTATCAAAGAATTTTTTCCCTCAATGATAATTTCCTTGATTCCATGAAATATGAGTGAAAAAGAATATCTACACAGTATCTATATGATATCTTTGACTTTCAGATAAGATTTCATACCATGACTACCCAATTTTTGGTTGGTTCCAGTGGAATTTTTTTGGAGGGAGGGTGTAGGGGAGAGGAGAGGTCTAGCTCTGAGATTTTATTGGTACAGGGAATTTCAAGTGTGGAAATCCCTTCAAATAATGCCATTGGATAGCTACTCCAGACTTCAAAGTCTTTAAGAGTAGCCTGGGACATTTCACCCCATGTCTAGAATGCTCTCCTTCCTCATTGTGGCTGCTTAAAATCCCTTGTTTCTGTCAAAATTCTGCTCAGGTTATACTTTCTCCATGAAACCTTCCCTAATGTCCCCAGCTGCTAATGCCCTCTTCTTCTCAAATCTTTCTAGAATTTATCTTGTTCATACTCAAGTATGTCTATGTTGTGTGTCCCAATAGAACATAAGCTCCCTGAAGACAGAAATTCTTTCATTTTTTGTTTTGTATCCTCAGGACCTAATTCATAATAAGCAATCAATCAGTCAGCCAACAAACATTTTTTAAGTGTTGACGATATGCCAGAAACTCTGCTAAGTGCTGGGTAAACAAAGAGAGGCAAAAACAATTCTTGCTCTCAAGAAGTTCAGTTCTGATGGGGGACATCACGTACAAGCAGCTATGGACATACAAGATACCTAGAGTTAATGGGAGGGATTTCAATGAACAGCTAAATGCTGAGGCAAATCTGTAAGTCCTGAACTGGGGCTTGGCTTATATCTTAACCCTTTCCTCTTTTCCTCTTCCTTAAACATGAGGATTATGGAAGATGCCTGAGGTTGATCCCAAATGAACTTTTTAATTTCTACTTTAAAAATATCATTTATTTGTAACATTCATTTAAAAAAGAAACTTTGAGTTCTAAATTATCTTCTTCCCTCCTACTTCTCCCCCCACCCATTGCAAAGGTATGAAATGTGATATAAGTTATACATGTGAAATCATGTAAAACATATTTTCATGTTAGCCATGTTACAAAAAAAAGTGAAAAATTGTACTTCAATCTATATTCAGACACTATCAGTTTTTTTCAAGGAGGATAGCATTTTTTGAAAGGCCTTCAAAACTGTCTTGGGACATTGTATTGCTGAGAACAGTAAGTCATTCATAGTTGATCATTTTACAACACTATTACCATGTACAATGTTCTCCTGATTCTGCTCACTTTACTTTGCATCTGTTCATGTAAGTCTTCCCAGGTTTTTCTGAAATGATCCTGTTTGTCATTTCTTGTAGTATAATAGTATTCCATCACAATCATATACTACAACTTGTTTAATTATTCCCCAATTGATGAGCATATCCTCAGTTTCCAATTATTTATCACCACAAAAAGAGCTGCTAAAAATATTCCCATGCATGTGGATCCTTTTCCTTTTTCTTTGATCTTTTTAGAGGTAGTGGTATTGCTGGGTCAAAGGTTATGCACTGTTTTTATAGCCCTTGGGGCATAGTTCCAAATTGCTCTCCAGAATGGTTGGATCAGTTGACAACTCCACCAAAAATGATTAATATCCCAATTTTCCCACATCTCCAACACCCATCATTTCCTTTTTCTGTCATGTTAGCCAATCTGATGTGAGGTGGTACCTCAGAGTTGTTTTAATTTTAATTTCTCTAATCAATAATGATCAATAATGATTTAGAGCATTTTCATATATCTATAGATAGCTTTGGTTCTCCTTCTGAAAACTGCCTATTTAGATCTTTTAACCATTTATCAGTTGATGAATGACCCATATTCATATAAATTTGACTCAGTTCTCTATATAGTTTAGAAATTGAGGCCTTTATCAGAGAATTGTACTGTAAAAATTCTTTCCTAGGTTTTTCTTTCCTTCTAATCCTGACTGCATTGGTTCTGTCTGCGCAAAATTTTCTAAATTTAATATAATCAAAATTATCCATATTAGATCACATAATCCTCTGTTTCTTGTTTGGGCATAAATTCTTCCCTTATCCATAGACCTGACAGGTAAATTTTTTCATGTTCCCTAATTTATTTCTGATGTCATCCTTTATGTCTAAATCATCTACCCATTTTGACCTTATCTTGGTATTATTCAGTGTGAAATATTGGTCTGTATCTACTTCCAAATCAATTTTTAAAAACAATTTTGGTCTTATTGAATTACTGTCTTATTGCATAACAGATTGAGCACCTGGGACATTGGCCTTTATACATGGAAACCTTCAAATATTGTGAAGCTGCTCCTAGGGAGGCTGTCAGCCATGGTGGGATTGTCAGAGGAAGTAAGGTGCCATTTGGCAGCTTCTTATTTTAATGCATGTCTTGTTAATAAGTAGCTAAGCTTGGTTGCTGAAGGAATACCCACTAAATTTTGGCACCCTGAGAGTCATGTCTCTGACCTAATGCGACACTGCTAGTTTCTATATCGAAATAACAGTATGAAGACCCTAGCATATTATTTGGTTTCACTTTTATTCAGTCATACCCACAAAGATTATATATCTATTTCACAGGGGGCCAGACTCAGTCATGGCGAGATGTGGACTACCTTTTTTCCCCAATATGGGTCACTTCGTTTTCTCAGAAGGTCAATTTCCTGGGTCCGTATAACACTATGCCAATGTACGTTACTCCAGCCTCGGACAGATTGGTAACACCAGGGCCATCCTGGTCTCTGTGGTTTTGCAATAGAGAATGCTGTATTTTTTTTTTTTCTGTATTATCTTTATTCTCTCCCTTCATGATCTATAACAATGTGTGTTTTAGGGACAAAGCAAGCTAATGAAATGTGCTGATTTATAAAAGAATCTTACAGCTTTTTACTTTGACAACTTTGATCTTTAAAAATATTTTGCTGGGTAATATAGACCTTTTTTGCTGTGATTACTTGTTTTACATGACTTAGCTTTGAGCTTACAAAAGTTCGATACATTTTCTTCCATTTTCCATCATGAACCTCACTTTTATAACATGGGATATAAAGCATAAATAGAAAGTGGGTCTGAGTCAGGAAGATCTGAGTTCAAATCCACTCTCACTGAATCTGTTTGCCTCAGTTTCCTCAACAACAAAATGGGGATAATAATAGCACTACCTTGCAGCATTGTTGGCAGAATCAAATGAGATATTTTTAAAATTTACGTTTTAGAAAAAAATGCTTAGCATGATGCCTGACACATAGTAGATGGCACATACATAAATGTTTATTCCCTTTCCCTCTTATAGCGCTGAAGATCCCACTGTTTTTGATTGTGACATTGAATATTTCTCTTTCCTTGAGGTCACCTTGTATGGGGGTAAAGGGCTTACAATTATATCACACAAATGACCAGCACTTATGGAAGACTTAATAGCCATTTATTGGAGCTATAATTGTATCCCTTGCCTCTGGAATTGTATTCTCTCACCTTCATTGCTCCTGCTGCTCTCAGTACAGCAACTAAACATGGAGGCTTTGGGCGCTTTGGGCTGCATCCAGCTGTCTGGTCTGGTGCCGTCCCTCCCAGACTCTGTGGCTTTGGCCCTTCTAATTACCCAACATTCAACTTTATCTTCATTCTTATTTCTGTTACCAGTATTAGAGTCATTGGGATTATTATTTTCCTAGTTCTACTGATTTCACTCTGAATTAGTTCATACAAACTTCCCATGTGTTTCTCACATTTAGCCTATTGTAGAAGACTATAATATTTCATGACAATTGTGCACCACAGTTGGTACAAAGCCATTCTTCAATCTAAGGGTGCCCACTTTGTCTCCAGATAGTTTGCCATGAAAAAATTGTGCTGCTTTGAGTGATTGATTAATTGTGTGTTTGTGATCATTAGAACATTTCTTTCTCTCTTTGACTTCCTTGAGGTATATGCCCTCATTTCTTAATTCTTATATGCCTGGAAACAGAAGTGGACTTTAATCTGTTTTACCTGGAGGAGATCACCCAGCAGAACACAGAACTCTCTTTAGAAGTGTTTTCAGGACCTCCAATTTGAATACTTTAACTAGAGGCCTTCCGGTTTAACATTCATAACTTTTATCCACATCACATCTCCTCTTTCTCTGATTCTGACTTTGTTTCCACATGCCTTTGGCTAATTGTAGTAGTGGGCCCCTGTTGGGGCCCTTGGGGGTACTCACTTCCTTGGCATGTGTGGTGTAGGCCGTCAGAGATTTACAACAGTATGTTCGTAAAATGTGTCTGCCTTACAAACTGTTGACTTAAGCAGCTACTGGGACCTTTTCCCAAACAGGATCAAAGGTTTTGGGATGGATGTTTGATCATCAGCCCCCCGAGCTGGTAGGTGGCTTGGGTGGGGACGTGCGTGTGTGTTTGTGTATGTTAAAGAAAAAAAATTCATGTACAGCAAAGCTTAATAGCTTAGGGTCCCATGACAAGACAGAACGCTGTTTTGGGGAATGTTTCTCTTAAAAAGCAAGATTAAATAGTTTCAAAGAGGGGAGGGGAAAACCACAGATCGGTCGGCTAGATTTCCTTTAGATACTGAGGCAGCTTCTGTCTCCCCCACAGAATCTAACATCTGGCAAATAGGGAGAAACTGGAGAAAGATCTTTCTCCTTTAATCCAGTACAGTGTTTTCCTGTACCCGTTTTTCTGTAATTCTCAGTGGCTATGGGACAAAAGCTGTTGACTGATCCGTGCAATTACCTTCTCTGATACTGCTCTCAGCTGTCTGCCCTCAATGACAAAAGTGGATGAGGTTGAGTTAAGGTCTGGGAAAGAAACAGTCATTTAATAAAAAAAAGAAGAAGAAAGGGAAAAAAGAGCCATTCCCTATCTGTCTGATGGCTCCCCTCCCTCAGACCTCTTTATTCTGTTGTCAGGAAAGATGAGGCCCTCCCCCTGCAAATAACAAAGTAGCCCTGAACTTGACCGTCAGACCCACACTGCCGACTGTCCCTTTGCAAACACTGTTGCCCAAGTAGCATTTTTATGGAAACAGAAATAAACACTGGTTCTGTAAGAAGTAGTGGGCTTGTGTGGAAAGGAAGCTTCATTTATTAGAGGGTATGTGTTTTTTAATCCAATTTTTGTGGGCTCCAAGACATGGTTCACTTTTGCTGGAGAAAGGAAACCCTGAAATGACATCACCTGGAAGGCCCTTTTCCCAGAGCTGCTGAACTGAAGACCATTAGCTTTTTATTCAGGATGTGTAACAGGTATAAGTGTTTGAAGTGATGTAGATGGGAGTCTTTTCATTCTCAAGTTTGAAGCATCCTGCATGCAGGCTTGGAGAGGGGCCTAAGCAGGTGATAGAAGGTCACAAGCTACCATTAAGAACTGCTCGGCCATTCAGGACCACTGTCTATAGTGACAGCCTCATTCCCTCCTGTGCTGTCTTAAATTAGAGGAATTGACAGCTCACAAATAGGGAGACTGGGCAACCCAACTGCTCACAGGTCCCCTGTTTTGCAATGTAGTTGGGAGGAGGCAAGTAGAGATTCTGGAAATGTCTTATAGAAATGTATATTGACTGGTGTCCACCTCCACAACAGTCTAGTTGAATGCAGTTGATAAACAACGAGAGCAGACTAAGGCCAACTTCTTTGGAAAGTGGAGATGGACAAAAACTCCTTTGTTGGGCATTTAAAAAACTCACAATCGGGATCCAATTAAGTTTTTCAGGATGCTGCAGTTGATAACAACAATAACAACATATGATGATGGTGATGATGATAGGAGAAGGGGTGAGGAAGCATTTTACAAAGCACCTACTGTGTGCCAGAAACTGTGCTAAGCACTCACAAAAATGATTTCATTTGATTCTCCTGTGAACCTTGCAAAGGTCACACACACACACACACACAGAGTGAAGCAGAGATTTAGTGGAGACAGTGTACATGCTGTGCAAAGAACTGAGGAGTGGAAATCAAAGCAGAAGGGCCAGGGATGGACTGTGTAATCCTTTCCAGCTTAATAATTTAAAAAATTCTTTATATCCCTAGTCCCCAGGACAGTTCCGGGTACACAGTAGGCAGGCACTTAATAAAAATTCTTGTTGAATTCAACTGAATTTTTTAAAGCAGATTTTCTGCCTTTCTTTTCATTTTGAAGAGAAGAAAACTAAGACCAGAGAGACCAAGTGAGGAAAAAACCAGATTCACATTTGGGTCCAGTGGCTTCAAATGAAGTCCCCTTTCTACTCTGCTGGCATGGAGGGGGGATTCTGCTTCCCCTTCCCACAGCTTGATGATTCCATATTGCATAACCATGAAAAAATGAGCTGAGTTTGGTACGATGACAGATCAGGAAAGAGGAGGTTTCCAGGGAGTTGGGGCTAGCAGTCGTCTCCCCCCCCCAGGTAATAACAAGATAATGCCAACAGGTACCAGTCTGTGGGACATGCTGGTTTTCCTCATCAAATTTTGGCAAGGACGCAAAATGAGCTGTCCCAGGAATCATTTAGAAAACATCTGGGGCTCAGTTTGTTGACTTGAGCAAACCCTGACTTTTCTGTATCTTTGCCATCTGTTTGCTTTCCAAAGTTTCAATAAACGGGGCAGAGAGAGCAAGCCTTGTGTCTGCATACCTGTGTTTGATGTCCTTCCGGCTCAGGTACCCAGGTGAGCCAGAGAGCCAGAGAAGGAAGCTGGGAAATGTAGAGTGTTTAGGTTGGGGTTTCCAATTTCACTGGGCTGAGTCCTAATTTTCTGGACAAAATGAAAACCTGGGAAGAAATCATTATTTTTATTTATTTATTTTTCAAAGTTGTCTTGTAATTCGGTGTCCTGATTTCCTACAGACAAAAAAATATTGCCAAGCAACCAGACAGGCTCTGGGTCCCCATTCTTTCTGCAATGGAAGCTGAGCACCAGAGCCCAATCTGCAAGAGGATTCTGGGTCTTAGTCATGTGAGCCATGATTTCTTATCTTCTCAGGCAACTAGACAGTACAGTAGAAAGAGGGCCAGACTATGGGGTCAGGAAGACCTGCAATCAGGGCTGACCTCAGATACTTACTAGCTGTGTGACCCTGGGTAGGTCACTTAACCTCTGTTTGCCTCAGTTTCCTCTTCTGTAAAATGAATATAATAGCAGCACCCACTTTCCATGATTGTTGTGAGAATCAAACAAGAGAATAATTATAAAACACTAACATTATCTGGCTCAAAGTAAGTGCTATTTAAATGTTTATTATTATTATTATTTATTAGCACCTACCTACTATGGTTGTTGTGAAGACCAAATGAGATAAAAATTGTAAAGTGCTTCACACAATGTCTGGCACATAGCAAGTGATGTATAAATTTTTAACTATTATTGTTATAATAATAATAATATTATTATTATCACCTACCTTTCAGGATTGCTGTGAGGATCAATGTTGTATATAAACACTTTGCAAACTGTATTAAAGCTCCATAAAAATGTTAGTTGCTATTATCTCCTCCCCTGAGCCTTCCACACTTAGGAAGAACATGGGACCTCCAGTCAAAGGTACTGGGTTCAAATCTCACCTCTGACCCTTCATCTCTCTGGATTTGTTCCCTTTGCCAATTTCCTTCTGTATGACATTGGATGAGTCACTTATATTCTGTGGATCTCAGTTCTGAAAGGGTGACTGGACTCAGTGACCCAGTTCTAGATTTGGGATCCTCACCCCTAGAGAACCTCTCAGAAACTGACAAAGGTTTCTTCTCCCTTACTTTCTCCTCATTTGGCTGGCCGTGTGGCTTCACAGAAAGAGAAACATTATTAACATTTACAAAATACCTTGTATCCATTATCGGGAGGCACTCTCCCCTCACCTCCACCTCTTAAAATCCCTCACTTCCCTAGTCACTCCCTCACTTCCTCAATCAAAAGCATTTATTGAACACCCACAATGTGCCCTGCACTGTGTCAGATGCTGGTGGCACTGTGTCAGATGCTGGTGCTGCAAAGACAAAAGTGAAACTTTTGAAATAAAGGTTGCCCTTGAGGAAGTTAGGTTCGGTTGGGAGAGACTACATATATTCACATAAATATTTTCATTGCAAATCCAAGCTAATTTTACGGGGGATGGCCAATGTTGGCATTATCTTGGCATCCTCCCCGCATGCCCCTACCCCTCACTTCCATCCCACGCCCTATCCAAAGACCCAGGAAGAAGGAAGGAAGGAGGAAACAAGCATTATTAACTACTTACTATTCGCCAGATCCTTTGCCAAGAAGCACTTAACAAATATTATCTTCTTCTATCCTAACCATAACCCTGGGAGACAGGTACTATCACTGTCACGCTCATTTTATAGTTGAGAAAATTGACGAATGAGGTATGATAAATATCATTGTTCCCATTTTACAGGTAAGAAAACTAAGGCTGAGCCCCTTTCCCAGGATCCTCACAATTATGGAGGAAATGAGATTTTGAATCCAGGTCTTCTGACTTCAGCCTCCTGATGGGATCATTTCTCTGATGTTTTGGATGCCAATCAGGCATTTTCTTCCTAGATGAGAGCCACCCCATGTCTTCTTCTAATTTTTCAGCTAGGGAGAAAATAATAATAACAATAATTGATGCTTAAATAGCATTTTAAAGTTTGCAAAGTATTTAACCTATATTTTATCAGTTGATCTTCCCAACCATCCCATGAGGTAGGTGTACAATTGAACCCCCATTTTAGAGATGAGGAATCTGAAGCTAACAGAGGTTACATGACTTGGTCAGGGTCATCAAGCCAGTACATGTCTGAAATATGATTTGTACACTGGGAGACAGAGGGAATAGTAGCAGCCCTTGTCAGTTTAGACTGTGTCGTGGAGATTTGTCCAGCAATTGGAAGGTCTTATGTTCCTTCATTTCTTATTATAAATCTGTTCCTTTCTTACCCACTCTCAAGTTCCTGCCCAGATAAGCACTAAGATTTTGCCCTTTTATCTCAATCCCTTATGAGTTGGCCTGGAGTGTAAAATTATGGAGTTAGATTATTAAAATGTAGCATCTCATTCCAATGTCTTCATCTATGCCCTGGTGCATAAAGCTTGATGAGGAATTTCCAAAGGGAATCTAGTTCTCTTCAGGGTTTGAGAGTCAGTTGCTGGGGGCTCCCCTCCATCTGGGGGATCAGTCTTTGATTGTATGTCTGGACAGATAGAGGGCTTCAAGTCACACCTCAATCCAGACCACTTGACCTCAAACCCTTTTCCTTGATATCTGCAAGGAACACTGACTTTTTCAAAGTCTCTTTCTCTAAGAGGCTGCCATCCCTGGGGATAGCTTTACCTGAGCTGATCTGGATTTAAGAATTGTGACATTAGCTTCCCCCACCCCCACCCTTGTGACTCATCCCTTGGTTTCATGTTTTGTTTGAGAGCTCCTCATCCCTCTGGTCTGGAGATGAAGCTTGCTCTGGTGTGGTCTTAACAGAGCTTCCAGGTGGGCCCAGCTAAAGCCTCAACATTCCTTCACTTCAGAGATTTACAAGAGGAATTCTGGCTGTCACTTCTTTTAACCAAGTAGAGAACAGGTATTGCCCTAATCTGTCTCTCTGTCTTTCCTCTTTTTTTTTTCTTTCCCCTTTTTAATGGAATAAATATGGTTTGTTGTCAAATTATCCATCAGGCTCCATTAACTCAAAAGCTTCATGAAAGTCACCCCTCCCACACACGTACTCACACACACAATTTGTAAGTATAATTAGATCACTAGACAATTTCATAAATTTAGGACACACATATTTTGTTGTTAACTTATTTTTATTGTGGTATCTTGTGGCATCCCCCAGCTGGTGAAGTAGATAGCATGAAAGGTTCCTCTAGGTTCAGGGTACTCTGTGAGTGCTCATCTCAAAACCAGAGCTCATGAATTCCTACCCATATGTTTATCTTGATTAGTTAGCCAGAAGATATGTCCAGTTTCATGTTTCTTCTAGCTAAAGGAAATACACATATTCCTAAAGCTAAAGAAAATACACGCACATACATGTGTGTGGGTATATACCTATATATATATATATATACACACACACACACACACACACATATCCATATAGATTATATGTCTGTCCTCAAAAAGCCTACATTCCACTATTCTTGAGCTGTAAGCAAAATTATCACATTGGTTCCCAGAAAAATTAAGTGTGCCCATAATTAAGAATTTTTAGTTTTTCAGAAGTTGTATACTGAGCTAAGACTTATTCTGGTGTGCCAGTGGTGGGAAGGTGGTGGCATTGGTTCCATTGTTAATATAGAAATTGAGGCTATTTGTGATCCTCAAATGCCTTGGTTTTAAAAAGTGGAAGGGAGAGAAACTTTATGCCTATGAACTCAAAGCAGGTAATTTTACATCTGGAAGGTGTCCTAGAAACTAGCTTAGAGTCACAAGGGCTGGGGCTTTATCCTGTCTCTGCCACTGATTAAACTTGTAACCCTGAATGGATCCCTTAGGCATAGTTTCTACATCTTTCAAATGATAGGGTTGGGCTAGAAGATAATTTCAAAGGTCCATTCCAACTCTGAAGCCTAGTGTAGTTGTGACTGAATGAGAAAGGAAGAAATAGTTTCAAATAAATACTTTACACTTTTAGAATTTTAATGTACATATAGGTAGGTGGGAGAGAGTGAATTGGGTCTTATGGGGGACAGTGGGTGGGAAGTCCCTGGGTGGGTATTTAGAGAGGATTTAAAAGAAAAAAAAGTGAGTAGAAAGTTGATACCATTTTAAAAAAGTATCTGTATGTGTGTGTATGTATATATGTATATATTACTTATTATATATGTATGACATATCTAATATAGTTCTGTCCTCTCTGTACATACATATATGTTATAATATGTGCACCTTTCTACATATATACATATAAGTATGCCCAATACATTCATGTATGTATACATATGTATAGTATTCCCAAAGTATGTATTTTCAAGCTATTAAAGCTTAAAACTGCATGAAGACTTTTGGGACACCCTATATTGCCTAGGATTTATACATAATACTAATACATGCTTCTATGGGGATAGATTTGATCAGCTAGTACTCAATCCTTTCCTTTTTCTTCTTTTCTGGAAAGGGGTAGAGCTCAATTTTTCTTACGCCTTGCCCATAGCCATGCTGGAGGATGGATTAAAGTTTGATCTTTTCTTTTATCACTGATATCTCCTCCTTTTCCCCTTCCTCTGGAGATTCAAACGTCCACACCCTGTTACAATGACTAGCTCACTTTTACCCTAGGGGCAATAAAATGGTTTTCAGGTCTATATGATCTCTTTTCCTGCTATGTTATGGAGTTTATATCAGATGAAAAATTATAACTACAACTACAATAGCTCAGAGCCCTCAGTTAGGAAAATTCCTAACATTTGGATAGAGATCTACTTTAGTTAATCTCTGGCTTTCTCCATTCCTTTTTTCCCCTCAGCATGGAGCAAGTATATATTACATGTCTTCATGACTCATCTCATATTTCTTTAGATGTGAAGCAAAATCAGATTATAGAAAACAATTAGATAAAATAAGTGATGAGTATGTGCCTGTTACTGGACAAATATAAGGAGGGAACATTGGTGAGAATTTCAAGAAGTCCTTTTGGAATTTCTCTTAGTCACTGAAGAGGTGATTATTGTTGGAGGGCTCAACCTGAGTTCTTTGTTCCAAGGTTCTGGCAGAGATCTGAGAGCCCACGTTCATCTCTATTCCCACTGCTGCAGTTTAGGATTCCATTTTCTCACTGTCTTTACCCATCATCCTTGTGACTTTACTTCCCTCTGGTTCAACTCTTTAATCCCCAAGTGGAGCTAAAGATATCATCTCTCCCACTGCCACTCCTCATGAAGTCTTAGCTTCTTCTCAGTCTCATATGTCTTCTTCAAAATTCCTGGGCATGGCTAAAGTTTGCCTTCCAGCTGAAAACTCATGATGGTCTTAATGACTTTTAAAGATGAAAGAGGATGCATTTCCCTCTGAACCACAAATCATAGAACACCAAGCAGTTCCCAAATACCTAATGTGTGTGAGTATTTATACAATGAGACAAACAGGGTGAAGTGACTTGCCCAGGGTCACACAGCTTGTAAGTGTCTGAGGCCAGATTTGAACTCAGGAAGATGAGTCTTCCTGACTGCAGGCTGATACTCTGTCCACCTATGATTTACTCAAAACAAAACTCAAATGCTTATTCCCTTCAGTTCTTGTTGAAAATCATTTCAAGTGATGCTGGTAGATGAATGGTGTAGCAAGTCACTTAATCTATCTCAGACTCTGTTTCCTCATTTGCAAAATGAGGATAAGAATAGCACCTACTTTTTGTGTGGTGATTGTAAAGATCAGAAGAGATAATATATGTAAAGGGTTTTTCAAGCCTTAAAGAGCTAAGCAAATATTAGCTACTAGTCCATTTTTTTCCTGCTGTATTAAGTAGAAAGAACAAAATAGTCTTTCTTGGGCATATAGCTGGTGCTTAATAAATACTTACTGAATGAATGTTCTTATCTTTCAAGTCTATATGATGGAAAATCAAATCATTATATTTTAATATTGCAGGGCTCCAAGCAGCATTTTAAACACCAATTCTCACTGTAAAGGACAGTACATGTTAGGCAGGGAAAAGAAGAAACTCTCTGAATTACATCAGACCCTGCAATGAATGTGGATAGACCATCAGTGTCAATTGGTTCTGTTATTTGCCCCAAAGTGTAGTATTCTACCTCCAGCTTTCATTTTAAGGGCCCAGTTTGTTGGGTTTCATCTCATAGCAGTTTTATGATATTTTCAATTTAAAAAATACCTGCATGCATCATTCCTTGGGCTACCAGGAAGATAGTACTTTGAAAGAAGAACAAAAGACAAAAGTGGATTAGAAGTGAACAAAGAAATATGCTTATGGCCAAAGGAAACCCAACTATGGATGTTTACCCCAGAAATAAAAGGCAATCCTGAGTCAACTTGAGTTTCTACTGAAGATTTCTTGTGGTCTCTCATCCTTGTATGGAGGTCACTTTGGGTTATTGAAGACTGTAACAGTGGATTGATTGACAGATAAAGCATTTATTGAGCATGGTCTGTCCCAGGAACTGTAATAAACCCTAGGAATACAAATACAAGCAAGATTGTCCTTGCCTTCAAGGAGTTTACATTCTAATTGAGGTAGACAATAGATAATAGAGAACTGGAAAGAGAGGAGGGGAGGCAGCAGCATGTAGGTGAAGGGGAGTCAAGAGAGGGTCCCACTGTGAATGATGTGCAGCATGACTGGATCCTTCCTAAAATGGCAATTCCAGGAAAGGAGTTGCCAGTCAGGAGAGAAGCCCTAACCTGAATGGGAAAAAAATCGGTTTGTGTCCATCCACTGATGGTATGTTTGTTGCTAAATATGCAGAGTCTCATTACATGATGATGGTAGGGTGATGGATTCTTTGACACAGTCACTCTCTGATGCATTCTCAGCTTTGAGTGGTTGGTATGTTCATGATCTAAGGGAAGATGAAGACATTAATCATTCAAGGACTGAAGATACAGCCAAATGCTCTGGAATTTGTTTCAAAGGACAGAGGGCCTACCAAGAGGTCAGACACCCCCAGCATTACCACTCTTCAACCTTGCTAGGCCTTTCTTTGACTTCCACCATAGCCAGAACAGCTTTTTAACTTTTTTGCCAGTTAATGAAAAATATTTCAACAAATATTTATTGAGTACCTGTGGATACTGAGATAAATGAAACACTGTCCCTGTCCTTACAGAGCTTTCGCTGGAGTAGGGAGCTACCATATAGAAAGTGTATCTATCCACTTTATAGGTATAGATAAAAGTATATAGCTTATAGATAATCTATATACATATGTTTTATAGGTTATAGAAAAAGATAAAAGTAAATAGCTAACATTTTCCCCCTAGACCTGTGATATCATCAGACTAGAGAGTTACACAGGGAGAAAACTCTCTGTCAAAACATGTTAACATCTCTTCAATTTAGAGTCTTAGAGTCATCTAGGGGATCTGAGAAGATATTTCCCCAAGGGTAGTCAGTAGGTGTTTGTCAGGGTCAAAACAAAACAGACAACCTCATGATTATGTAGAATTATTTAAAAGTCATAATCATGTCAATATGTACCATCTTTATTCTATGTCCTCCACTCCCACCATATATCATGACCCTTTCTTTCTAACACTAACAACAACAACAAAAACCAAGAAGAAAACCCAAGTTGCCAAGTAACTCTTCTGGTAGTGTGTGCAGTGTTCCATACCCATAGTCCTGCACCTCCCCAACAAAAGGAAGATAGTAAATTACATTTGAGCATCTAGCTAGGTAGCACACTGGATAAAGCACCAGACCTGGAGTCAGGAAACCCTGAATTCAAATCCAACCTCAGACTCTTACCAGTTTTGTGACCCTGGGAAAGTCATTTATTAGTTATGTGGTCCCTGGGTGAGCAAACTCTGTTTCAGTTTCCTCATCTGTAAAATGAGCTGGAGAAGGAAATGGCAAGCGACTCCAGTGTCCTTGCCAAGAAAACCCCAAATGGGGTCACAGAGAGTTAGACAGGACTGAAAAAACTGAACAACAAAAACAAAATTTTATTTAGAACTTTAAAGTGATGATGTACTTTCCCCATAATCCTTTAAAGCATATACGACAAATATCATTGTCCCCTTTTTATGGATTAAAAAAAGTGAACACTGAAATCTTATGGCAACATCTGAATTCCAACTGGAATTTGAACTGAGGTGTCCTAAAGCAAAACCCCAACCTTTCCCTCTTGACCACATTGCTTTCTTAAGAGATGCTTTAAGGAAGGAATAAATGAGGTGGTAGACTAGAACTCAGGAAAGCAAGATCATTTCCAGTGGGAGAGGCTTTGCAGAAAGTTTAACTATTTTCCATTTCTTTGGGACCTTTAAGTTTAGAATTTTACTTCCTCTCTCCTCTTCCTTCAGTCTGGTGGCAAATGGTAAAAGGAAGAAGAATGGGAAAGTTTCTCCTTACCCTAATGGACGGGTCTGTTTGTGCTACTCCCCTGTTCAAGAAGCATCAATGACTTTTTTGTCTATAGGATAAAATACAAAATTTGTAAGACCTTTGAAGACCTTCATTATTTGATGCCGACCTATCTTTCTAAATGTTACTTTCTGTTTACTCTACAATCCAGCTCTACTTGCACCATCCCACGCTTGGCATTAGATTGTAAGTTTATTGAGGGCAGGGATCTTTGCTTCTTTTTGCATCCCCAGCACCTAGCACGGTGTCTGGCAGATAGTAGGTGGTTAAGAAATATTGATAGACTGATTTACAATCCATTTCCACTTCTATGCCTTTATGCAGGTTCTCCGCCATGACTTACTGCTGCCTCTTGGAACCCTTGGATGCTTAGACTCAGGGGCTTCCCACTTCCCCTTACATGAGGCCTTCACCAATTATTAATGTTTTCCCTCTCCTGCACAGCTCCCAACAACTGAAATTACTTTGTAGTTACTTTTTATATATTTGTTCTTATTTTGTATTTATTTGCCTGTGTACTGCTGTTCCCTTAGTCTTCATTTCTCCAGTAAAATGTTAGCAAAAACAGCTTCATTTTTGTTTTTGTATCCCCAGTCCTTAGCCCATAGCAGGCACCTGATAAATGCTTGATGCATTAATGAACGAACAATTGTCTGGATTAGATTCAATTCCATTTGACAAGGCTTTATTTAAACTCTGTTTTGACATACTGTTGTTTCCTACCTGCCTGGTCTTGTTACTTAATGAGTGATGGGTTTGAGTTGGATTGGACAGTTTAAGCCACTGGGCCACAACTTTGGACTTTGGATGATGAGAAAGGAGGAAGGAAAGAGAAATGGCAGCTGAGAGGGAGAGAGTTTAAGAGATGGACTTTAAGAGAAGTCATGTAGGGTGTGGCTAGGTGGTGCAGTGAATAGAGCACCGGCCCTGGAGTCAGGAGGACCTGAGTTCAAATCCGGCCTCAGACACTTAACACTTACTAGCCATGTGATCTTGGGCAAGTCACTTAACTCCAATTTCCCTCCGAAAAGCAAAAAAAAAAAAAAAAAAAAGAGAGAGAAGGCATTTTGATACAATCTAGATTGCCATACTGGAATAGTGGACTATTGCCCTTCCTTGAAAAACCCAGTTGTCTGTTCTACAGATCCTCCCCAGCCCCAGTTGTGGAGAATCAGTGTGGGGCAATGGAAGAACTCCTGGGTTTGGAGTCCTAGGACCAGGGTTTGAATTTTGGGTTCTTCATTTATCACCTATTTGACCCTGGGGGAATCACCTCCCCTCTCTAGTTCTCAGTTCCCTCATCCAAGAAATGATATAGAGGTGAACTAGATGGAGGAGTCTCTTCCCAGCGTGCTCCACATCATCCATTCTCTACTCAGAACATCATCACCACCGAGCAACTTGGACTCTGCTTCCTGGGTCCCTTGACACTTATACATGAGCTTCTGCCTTCTTTTCTTGAGGTCCAAGGCACTATGTCACTTCCTGGCCATGTTGTACGCACATACCTTCTAACTCACCTCCAATTTCCAACTCCTCTTATTTTGAGTAATCCATTAAAATATAAACCCCTGGAAGGCCAGCACTATCTTGTTATTTATGTATTTGTATTTATTGTATTTATATATTCAGAACTTAGCATAATCCTTGGCATGTAGTAAGTCCTTAATAAATGCTTCATCTATCTTTCCTTCCCTCCCTTCTTCCCTTCTTCTTTCCTTCCTTCCTTCCTTCCTCCTTCCCTCCCTTCCTCCTTTCCTCCCTCACTCCCTCACTCCTTTCCTTCCTTCCTCACTCCTTTCCTTCCTTCCTTCCTTCCTTCCTTCCTTCCTTCCTTCCTTCCTTCCTTCCTTCCTTCCTTCCTTCCTTTCTTCCTTGTCTTTCTCTGTCTGTCTGTCTATCTATCTATCTATCTATCTATCTATCTATCTATCTATCTATCTATCTATCTGTCTGTATGTCTGTCTATCTAATTTCTTCCAAATCTAAATCTTTGAACCCATAATGCTATTCCTGTGTCTTTGGACAAGTCACTAAAACTTATCTGGGTCTCATTTTCCTCAGATAGAAAATGACAGGGTTGAACTAGCTGATTTTAAAGATTCCTTTCATGTCTAAATCTATGGCTTTGTGATGTGTGCAGTGGTTTAAGGTTTGTCTGGCCTCCTATATATTACAGACAATTTGAATCTACCTAGAGGTACTTCTTCTTCTGGATATGAGAGAACAATTTTGACATTCTTATTGATAGAGGTGAACACTTGGTCCTTCTTTCCTGAACCTGGTTATCTGGAATGAGCTTTTTTTATGCTCATAGACTCAGAGTTGAAAGAGGCCTCAAAGGTCATCAAGACCTAACCCCTCATTTTGCACATGAGTAAACCGAGGCCCAGAGAGGTTGCTGTTTTGTTCACTATCCCACAGGTACCATGTCAGAGACAATATTTGCACCTCGGGCCTCTGACATCAGAAATGGTTTACTCAACACTGAACAGCATTCCCTCCACTGACTAAGGGGCTAGGGTTGAGACAAGGGCAGCAGGGCCAGCCTCCTGTCCTCTGTAATTACCACTAAGGACTTCAGAAAGGGTCTCTTTTCTACCCTTTATTGCCTCCTGCCACTCCAGATCAGCTGATTAAAACTAAACTGAGCACACATCTTTGTTTGGAAAAAAATGTGCTTTTAAAAATTAAACCTGACTTTTAGCTGGTTTCGGAAAAAAAAATCCCAGGGGGCCGATTTGACATTTCTAAGTTATTAATTAATGCTCAGCCCACCTCAATTGTTTTAGCTCAAGGCTCTCATTTGCTTCCTACATCTTTCAGGGTTTTGAAAAAATGCACCTAAGTAACACAGGCCTGTTTTCTTCCTTCCTGTTGGCTTGAACAGGATGCCTAGGCTAGACTTGGGTTCCTCCAGTTTTGATTGATAAGCTGGAGAGGACCAGTGCCAGGACGGTAGTGCACCATCCAACAGCTCCCAGCAGGATGACGGGCACCGAAAGAGACCACACAGCAAGGGACCCAATCACATTTTTCCTTTATTACAGAACAATTTTAGGATAAGTTGATGCTTAACACAATGTGATCTGACGTTTGACACAGTGTGTAATCTGGGGATAGAGTCCCACAATTATGGTCTGTGCAGGGCTGTTCCGCTAATCTGGTACAACCTGGGGAATGGCGCTAATTAAAATGGATTCATTTCTCTTTTGCACTTTTAGCTGAAAAAAAAAATTAAAATTGACACCAGGAAGTAGAAAGCTGGCACCAAAAGGGGAAATTGTGTGTAAGTATCTTGGGTGCATGATAGCAAAGCCGCTTTTGCTTTGTTTTTATTTCCTTGTTGGATACTCTGTGAGTTGAATTCTGTAATCATCAAGGCTTATCAGGGGGTTGCTACTGGCAAGAAAAAAAGTAAAATACTGAAAAGGTTCATCTGAGAAATAACAATTAAAAGCAAAGTTAGCAAATGGACAGAAACAAGCTCACCAAACGGCATGTGTCTACTCCCAACTTTCTGACAACCACCACCTTTGTCAGCAGCATTGGAAAGATTATGAAGAACAGAAGATAGGCTATGGGCTAGAGGACAATGCCTTCCAATTTTTTTTTCTCCTTTAAATTTTTTTTTATCAATATGACTTGTTTTTACATTAAAAACATTTACAGATTACCCCTACTCCAAGAGAGGTCTCTAACAAAGCAAAAGAGTTAAGAAAAAGCAATAAGAGAATGACTCCATTCTATATCTGTAGCTCCCCCCAACCTATCATATTTTTTAATGAACAGAAATCTATTTTCCTTTGTTCCACTCACCTCATTGAAAAAAGTAAAGTAAAAAAGAAATAAATTCCTTGTAATAATTATGCGAAGTAAACAAATTCCCTTCACGGTTGCATATAAATATATCTCTGTATCTGTTGTTATTCAGTTATGTCAGACTCTTCATGGCCCAATTTGAGGTTTTCTTGGCAGAGACACTAGAGTAGTTTGCCATTTTCTTCTCTAGTTCATTTTATAGGTAAGGAAACTGAGGTAAACAGGGCTAAGTGACTTGCCCAAGGTCACACAACTAGTAAATGTCTGAAATCAAATTTGAACTCAGGTCTTTCTGACTCTAGGCCCTAGCATTCTATCTATTAAGCCAACTAGCTCCCCTGTCTTTATATCTACCATTTCTGTCTCTCTCTGGCTGTTGGTTGGTCAGTTGTTTTTTCTTCTTCTGCACCCTAAATCCATCCTATTTTCAAAAATAGGGAAGAGAATGGAACCTTCTAATTAGAGGCCAATGAGCTTGAATTTGATTCTAGGAAAAATTTTAGAATATTTTATTGAAGAGATGGTTAACGAAGATTTAGAAAAGCAAGCAATGATCACAATGAGCTTCATTGAGAACAAGTGGCTACAGGTGAATTTTATTTCTTTATTTTAGATAGTTACAAAATTGTTAGGTCAGAAAATGTTGTGGATGTAGTTTATTTATTTGAATTTTAGCAAAGTGCTTGATAAAGTATCTCATACTATAGCAATGGGACAGGGATTGGACCTATGATTTTGCTGATATATGTAACTCCCAGAAGAGGCAACTCCCTCTGCCATTGCAGGTTGCCACCTTCTCTCCAACTCCAGTCTTCAAGACTGACTTAGATCAACAAGAGGATAAAAACAACTTCCCGCCAGTCCTGGAGTCAGGGGGACCTGAGTTTAAATACAGCCTCAGACACTCAATAACTGTATGACCTGGGCTTGAGTTCTCTCTTTAACCCCCAGCCAGTTGTGTGACCTTGGGCAAAAATTACTCCATCTCTCAGTGCCTTCAGAGACTCTCTGAGAGTTCATGGAGCAGATATAGATCTGTGTGCTATATTTGCAAGTCACTTAACCCCATTTGCCTCAGTTTCCTCATCTGTAAAATAATCTGGAGAAAGAAATGGCAGAACACTCTAGTATCTCTGCCAAGAAAACCTCAAATGGGGTCATCAAGAACTGGACACGACTAACTGACTAAATGGCAACAACAAACTGAATGAATAGAAACGAGATCCAATGTTCATGCCTTCATCCATTAGTTGCAGAGCATAAGCATTTCCATTCTTAATGTGGAGAAGAGCCGTGGAGAATTACAGCACGAGGTCACATTTCTGAGCCTCAGTTTCCTCATCAGCAAAATAGGTCTGGTCAGGAATTTTCTCCATCCTACAGAGAGAGAACTTGAACCCAGGTCATTCTGAATTGGAGGTCATCTTGGGATCCACTCCTAGAGGCAGGTAGGTAGTACAATGGCTTTACAATTTGGTCTTAAATTGAAAGGAATTGAGGTCAAATATGACCTCAGACATACACTAGCTGAAGGACCCTAGGTACTTCATCTCTGTAAGACTCTGTAAGTCACTTCATCTCTGCCTGCCTCAGTTTCCTAATCTGTAAATGGGTTGTTATAAAGATCAAGTGAGATAAAGTGCTTAGCACAGTGCCTGGAACAAAGTAATAAATGTTTATTTCCTTTCCCCCAACTCCACACTTTTGCTCAACAAAACTATAGAACACATATATAGAGGCGTGGCCCCCTCAGCTCCCGTAGACTATATTAACAGACATATTAACGTGGTGGGCATAGTACAGAAATACCACAGCCTCAATAGAAATTCGTTTCATCAGACAATGTGCCAAGAACTGTTAGTTCATAAAGACAAAAATGAAAACAAAAGCTCCCCAAACTCTGCCTTCAGGGAGCTCACCTTCTATTAGAGGGATGCAACACATAGACCAGTAAATAAATATAAAGTATGTACAAAGTAATACAATTTCAAAAGCAGCTAAAGAGTGGGCAGATCAGGAAAGGCTTCCTGTAGGAGATGGCACTTAAAATATGCTTTAAAGGGAGTTAAGGATTCCATAAAACATAATCCATGTATAGACCTAAGAACATTGGAAACAAGGCAACTAGAAGATGAAATGGAATTGAATCATAATCACAGATGGACATCTGTATAATTCTGGGTACCACATTTTATTTTATTTTATTTTGGAGGGAGGCCATTGGAGTTAAGTGACTTTCCCAGAGTCATACAGCTAATAAGAGTCTGAGGTCAGATTTGAACTCAGGTCCTCCTGACTCCTGGACTGGTACTCTATCCATTGCACCACCTAGCTCCTCTTGGGTGCCACATTTTAGAAAGGACATTAATAAGGTTGAGAACATCCCTAGGAGACCCTCATCCATACCAATATGAAGATTGACTGGAGATGATAAGGTTGGACGTGGTGGGGTTGTATAAAAAAAAAGCTGTCTCCTAGTTGACAGATCAGCTGACTAGGAGTTTGATAAAAAAAATAATCATAAATGATAAAAATAATAAAATACAACCATGTTGTAGAACTTAGTATAGCAGCAGAAATACAGGATCCCAGCTATAGAGGTCAAGGAGAGTTTCAGAGTAAACTAGTTTCAAACCCCTCTTCTTGAAGGCAGAGACAGCTTCATTTTTGTCTGTGTTGACATTACTTAGCATGTAGTGGATGTTTAATAAATTTTTGTTAATTGATCTACAGATGAGGAAACTGAGACCCATTTTGTTTAAGGTCACATGGGGCAGTTTGAATCCTGGTCCTCTTGATTCTCTTCATTCCCCTGAATCACACAACCAACACCCAACCAGAAGTTTGGGTCTGGCAGGGTTGCTTAGAAGCAGGCGAGCCTGCTGATATATTGACTTGGTAACAGAAGATGCCGCATATCTCTCTGTTAGAGAATGTCACAGAACTTTACGACATTTTATATCTCTCTGTGCTGCTAGGAGACTTTTATCCCAATGATAGAGTATCAGAATGTGCTTGGCTCAGGGGCCCTCATTGCTTAAATGTCTTAAGACCAGTGAGCCATAACCCAAATACAATTAAAATATATTGGATTCACAGAACATTTTCCCAATAATTAAACTTTATTATGATCTTCCTTACCCTCATATTTTATGAATTAAAGAGGGACAGGAATCCTGATGTTTATTGTACAAATCAGGCAATTGAGTCATAGAGAAATTAAGGGACTTCTCCAAGGTGACACACAGAATCATAAAATCTCAGAGGGTGAGGGATGCCAGGAGCTGCCCCTTACCTGAACAAGAATTCCCTCTCCTTAGCAAGTGGTCCTTCAACTTCTTCATGAAGTCGTCCAGTGAAGAACCCCAAACATCCCAAGGCCATTTTAATTGTTGGGAAGATTCCCTCTATCTGTGGTTTAAATCTGTCCCCTTGCAGCTTCTTCTCACAATTTCTCCTTCTGCCCCCAGGGTCTAAGAGAACATGCCCAATCCATCTTCTATGTGACAACTTTTTGAAATACTTGAAGAAAGCTGTTCTCTCTTATTCTAAATCCTCATTTCTCCAGGCTAAACGTTCTCATTTCCTTTAACTGATGCTCAGGGGACATGCAAAGATAAACATGAAAATCTTTGCCTTCCAGGAGATTACTTTCTTTTTTTTTAATTTAAATTTTTATTTTTTAAGTGTATTTAAGTTTTATTTTCCTCTCAATAGGGAGATCACTTTCTTTTGGGGGAAATGGCATGTACAAAGATAGGTATAAACAAAAAAGATTGGAAGGTACTTTTTGTTTTGTTCTGGAAGGAGGACCCTAGCCAAAAAATAAAATAAAACAGAAAATTGAGCTCAAGCCTTTCATTTTTAGAGATGTATGCACCTAGGCCCCAGTAGGTTCAATAACGTGTTCCATGTCCCCATAGGTGCTGAGTAGAACCTAGAATGAAGCCTGGTCCATAATGGGCACTTAGTCAATGTTGAATTGGTGTACCAACATTGTCAAAGTCACTTGAAATGAGCATTAGGAAAGGAATTGAAAAGTTAATGGTTCAGCAGAGAAAATTCCAGGTGTGGAGTCAACTATTGCCTTGTTGATGGGGCTCAGACACCAGTCTTAGCTCTGTTTATACCTTCTTTAATAACCTTGTCCTATGATTAAGATTTTGTTAACCCCAGTGCTTAGCAGAGATAAGGCCCTTTAAGTGAAGTCAGATTCTGATGATCCCAAAGAGAGCCCTGGATGGGAAAAATTGAGCCATAGAGAATATTGTTAGAGAAAAGCCCCCGAAATTGAATCTGATCCATCTGGTAGAGGCCAGTTTCTGACTCATGGGCTTACATTATTATTTCTAATTTTCTTGGTACTTATGTCTATCTCTTAAGTCATGCTGCCTTCTATCTCTGCTCTTTCTGACGAGGAGCTACAGAAAATATATCAGCATGTACTGGTAGAGAATTTTCTAATCACAGCTCCAGTCCTTATCCCCAACCCTTATGCTGCTAAAATCTAGTGTTTGATTCCATGCCCTCCCTCCCCAGCCCACCCTAGGGGGAAATGAGCTTCGATTCAGGTGTTTAAGGTCATGACTGGAAATATTCCAAGTATTTACAAAGCTGGACAGCTCTTCTTGGGGAAAGGAAGACTGGGTAGACAAGTATAAAGGGAAATGTGATATATTAGGCACATGGCCATACTTGGAGGCAGTGGGTAGTTCAAGGACCTTGTTTTGAATCTCAGTTCTGCCCCATACTTTTTTCTAAGCAAGTTGTTTCAGTCTTCTGGGTCTCTATTTCATCTATCAAATGAGGAGGTTGGACTGAATGACTTCTGATGTCCCTTCCCGTCTAACTTGTGACCATTTTAGTGACCAGGAAGCATAAAGCAGCTTGGTGGTAGAATGGATAGATTGCCGGGCCCGGAGACAGAAAGATCTGAGTTCAAAGTCAGCCTCAGACACTTATAAAACTTGCTAGCTGTGTGACCCTGGGCAAGTCACTTAACCCTGTTTGCCTCAGCTTTCTCATTGGCAAAGTGAGCTGGAGAAGGAAATGGCAAACCACTCCAGTATCTTTTTTTTAAGCAATTGGGGTTAAATAACTTGCTCAAGGTTTCATGGCCAGTTATTTTTGTGTGGGTGCCGAGTATCTGAGGCCAGAACCATTCCCAGGTCTCCCAATGCTGGGGCCAACGCTCTTACTCACTGCACCACCTGGCCGCCTCGCCACTCCAGTATCTTTACCAAGAAAACCCTAAAGGGGGTGGCAAAGGGTCAGATGCAACAGAAATAATTGGATCACAATAAGGAGGATGAAAAGAAGGTAAATGAAGATCTGAAAAGAATGATAAGAATTCACAAGATTGTGTGTCTGTCTGTGTGTGCATGTATATATAAATAAGTATATGTTTCTCTGCATATGTGTCTGTATGTGTATGCCTACATCTCTACATGTATTTATGTGTTCGTCTGTCCATCCATCCATCCATCCGTCCGTCCGTCCGTCCGTCCATCCATCCATCCATCCATCCATCTCCCTATCTATCCATCCCCTTATCTACTTATCTATCTGCCTCTCTCTCTCTCTATCTCTCTATCTCTCTATCTATCTATCTATCTATCTATCTATCTATCTATCTATCTATCTGTCTGTCTATCTTTATCTATCTATCTATCTATCTATCTATCTATCTATCTATCTATCTAT
>NW_027186457.1:25165961-25176283 GCF_028583685.1 Petaurus breviceps papuanus | reverse complement strand
TATCTATCTATCTATCTATCTATCTATCTATCTATCTATCTATCTATCTATCTATCTATCTATCTATCTATCTATCCATCTATCTATTTCAATAGGAAGCATTATCCCAGCCTCACCCCAGGTTCTCTGAGGTACCTGAGAGTTCTGACCTGAAGAGCCTGAACCACACACTGCCTCCCGGGCCCCTGTGACAAGGGGTACAAGGGGGATTATGGTAATTACAGAAGCACATGTTCTCAGGCCTCCCTGGCAGTACAGCTTGGAGATCAAGGCAGGATTATATTCTGCACTTGGGATAAGCCAACATCTCTCCTGATTGGAGGCAGTGGGGGTGGAAACTCCATTTGCTCAATGCACCGAAACCCAAATATTGGACCCACAGAGCCCATAACATTCCTGTCGTGGGTGACCTCCCCGTCCTCCCCAGCTCGAAGCCTTTGAAGTCTCCAGCCTCCTGCGTTTGTAATCTCTTTCAGAAACAGATGAATTACGTGGAGCCATTTGGAGGTTTAATTCGGTAATGCCGCCTCTCCCTTCCCCCTGCCTCCCCACTTTATGGAGCTCGCAGGTGTGTGGTCAGACCTGTCAGGTGGGCCTCTGTTTGCATATCATCTGGGAACCCGATGGCCTCACCTGGGCACGGCTGAGTGCACACAGCGGAACCGAGGTTAGGGGAAATCGCAGATGTGAGCCAGCAGCTAGCTCAGCACTAATCCATCCCAGAGTGGAACAGCCTGGACTGCAGGAGGCCTGGTCAGGGCCTGGTCTCACCAGGCCAGGAGGGGAAGGGCCTGGCCAGTCTGGGGGGGGGGAGTGCCCACGGAGCATGAAGGAAGCACATGCAGTGGAGAGGAGGGGGCTTAGAGCGACCGAGAGAGCTGTCTCAAAGAGCTGATATTTGGGGAAAAAAAAAGGAGATTTCATGGGATCCCAGCTCTAGGGCTGAAATGGCCTTCAGAAGCTTCTAGATTAACCCCTTCATTTTACAAATGAGGAAACAGGTTCAGATTGGAGAAGGGATGGCATATCATCGGAGCATAGACCTAAATCTGGAAGAGGCCTCTGAGGCCAACCACTACATTTTATAGAGGACAAACTAAGCCTCAGGGAGATGAAGCGATTTTTCCCAAGGCCACACAGGAGTATCAGAGGAAATATTTCAAATCCATACCTCAGACTCCAGCGCTAATGTTCTTGTCCCTTTTACCTGAGTGGCTTTTGGGGGCCCCAGTATGGTACAGTGGAAAGATCCCAAGATCAGAAGTTATAGGACTTGGGTTCAAATCCTTGCCTTGCTACTTTTATTTCATGTGTAACTTTAGGTCAGACACCGAACTTCTCTGGGCCTCAGTTTCCTCATTCATAAAATGAGAGGGCTGGACTAGATGGTTGCTCAGGCCTCTCCCAGTTCTGATACTCTATGAGTCTGTGAGTGCTGGGTTTGGACCCAGGAGGACCTGAATTCAAAGCACATCTTTGATACTAACTTTGTCCCTGGGGGAGGGGAGTACTTTTACTTCCTGTGCCTCATCTTCCTTCTTTGTCAAATGGCCCTAAGAATACTTGTGTTCTCTACCTCACAGATTTGAGGCATAAACAAGTAGTGTCTGCAGACTTTAAAACCTCCTGTAATGCCAATTTTGATCATGCACGATCCATTAATCCAATACGCTTTTATAACGTCTTCACTTCTAGTTCGGGGGTCTAGTCTTTGAACCAGCCTTACACCACAGCAACATCTCTGCAGAGAAGTTCATTTGCGAATCATCTCTCTTGGCCAGAAGGGACCATTCAGGACAGACATACAGTATCCAAGAGCAGGCCTTTCTGTGTCATTGATGGTGAGTTTGAACAACAGGAGTATTTTATCAGGCAAGGGCTAACCCTAAGAAAGCAGTAGCAGCTGGCTGAGATGGGAAACATTTGTTTCTGATTAATTGACAAACAGCACAAATGAGGGAGGAGCCCCCCAACTTCTGGGAAGTCACCAGAGTGCATTTAAACCTCATAGTGAAATGTAGGTTGTCGGTCCAGAGCTCCCCAGGAATCTGAAGGCGGCCAAGGGTGGAGGCACTCAGCAAGGTGGCTGGTATGATGGGAAGAGGCCTCTGATTGGGGGGAGGCAGGATGAGGAGATCTGGGTTCTAGTCCCATCTTTGCCTAACTAACAAGCTGTTCAGTGATGTAGGGGGTAGCTTAACCAGGTCAAACTAATTTTTCTCATGAAAATAAGCAGACTGGACCTGGTGATCTCTGAGGTCCTGTCCAGGCTGCTCAACATTCTAAGACAATAGTAATAGCTCACATTTCTTTACTATATTTCTATACTATATGTATTTCTGTAATGCTTTAATATTTGCAAAGCATTTTACATACATTAATTCATTTAAGACTCACAGCTCTTTGAGGTGAGTGCTTTTATTAGCCCTCTTTCTACAGATCCATCTGAAAAATGGGATTAATGATAGATTATATAATAATTGTGGTTGTTCAGTTGGTTAAGTCACATGTGACTCTTTGTGACCCTCTTTGGGGTTTTATTGACAAAAAAACTGAAGCGATTTGTCATTTCCTTCTCCAGTCCATTTGACAGATAAGGAAACTGAGGCAAACAGGGATAAGTGATGAAGACTTTTGGGAAACCTCTAGATATTTTAAACTATTAAGGCATAATCTTTTTTTTTAAATTTTTTTTTTAAAGCAGTTGGGGTTAAGTAACTTGCTCAAGGTTACACGGCCAGTTATTTCGGGGTGTGGTGCTGAGTGTCTGAGCCCGGATCTGACATAATCTTTCTTTTTTAACAGATTCATCTGTAAAATGGGTTAATATCATTGGGTTGTGTGAGATTCAAGTGAGATAGTGTAACAAAAGTGTTTTGCTCGAAGTGCTGTGGGATTGTCTTCAGTTAAACATTTTTATGTGAAGACCTGGCATACAAAGCCAAAAAAGAAACCATGCTTCTCTGTTACATCAGGGGAGACAAACCACACACATGCTAAATACATACAAACATGTCTCAGATACTCCCTGGCTTCATGATCCTGGGCAAGGCCCCTCATCTTTCTAAGCCTGAGTTTCTTCATCTGTAAAATGAAGATAGTAATTGGACCGCCTTCGTAAGATTACATAAGGATCAGTGCAGATAATGGAAGAAAAGTGCTTTATAATACTTAAAGCTATGGAGATGTCTATTATTAATCACTCATTAAGTACCTTATTATACTAGATACTGGAGATGCAAAGACAAAGGTAAAATGGTCCCTTCCTCAAAGATCTTCACTTGCACTGTGGGGTTTCCAGCACATACCCAGAGAAGTTAATATAAAATAATTTGGGAAAGGAGAATGTGCCAACAACTGGGGGAAGGAAACCAGGGATGGCTTCATGGAGGAGGTAGAACTTGAGCTGAGCCTTGAAGGAAAGTCAAGGATTCTGAAAGATGGAGGCAAGGAAAGAATGTGTCCTAGTTAAATGAGATGTATTGTGCAAGGGCATGAATGGATGAATGAATGAATAACAATAATAAAGCATTTTAATAGCATTTTATTTTTTCCAATTACATGTAAAGATCATTTTAACATTCATTTTGATTATTATTTATTCAAAATTTATTTGTTTATTTACTTTAAGTTTACAACATTCATTTCCACAATTCCTTGAGTTTCAAATTTTCTCCTCCTTCTTCTCCTCCCCCTCCATGGAGGCATGCAATCAAATATAGGATCTACAAATACCTTCACATTAAGCATCAGTCAAGAACATTCACTTTTTAGTATAAAATTTCAAGTTCCAAATTTTTTGTCTCCTACCCCCCCTCCCTAAGACAGTAAGCAATTTGATATAGGTTATATGTGTGCAATCACGTAAAACACATTTCCATATTAGTCATGTTGTAAAAGAGGAAACAGAGCAAAAGGACAAAATCCTGAAAAGAAATAAAGTGAAAATAGTATTCTTCCATCTGCATTCAAACTCCATCAGCTCTTTCTCTGGATGTGGGTAGCATTTTCCATTCTGAGTCTTTTTGAGTTCTTCACTGTATGGCTGAAAAGAGCTAAGTTCATCACACAATGTTGCTGTTGCTGTGTAGAATGTTCTCCTGGTTCTGCTCATTTCACTTTGCATCAGCTCATGTAAGTCTGATGAAGCATTTTAAAGGTGATTATGAAGAAGGAAATGGAATACTGAGTCTGGGGAGCACAAATAGGCTAGTTTGATTGGAAGGCAAAATAAATGATGGAAAATAACATTTACTTACATTCTAGGAGAGGGAGAGAGCTCCCATGTAAGGATCAGGTGCCCAGGTGGGAGTGTTTTCTTCTCAGAAGTCACAGGGATGGTAAGTAAAGTTAATGACACTAACAATGGTAGTATAGATCTGATTATTATTCCCAGAGCAAGAGAAAGGAAGAGAGGATTATCAATGATTATGTGATCACAGTTTGGCAAATTTATTTTATCAGGCCAATAAAGTCTATACAGTAAAACTATAGCATCTAGGAATTCATTCATTGATTCATCAAGCACAAGTCATGGGTAGGAAAGCCCCATCATGCAGAATTTTAATTTACAAAACATTTATTAGATGTCTACAATGCACAAGGAAAGAAGCTCAATATTAGAGGGGTCAGAGAGCTGGCCTTGAAGTTGGGATGATCTGGGATTCAAGTCTTGACTCTGACTAGCTGTGTGACCCTAGGCAAGTCACTTAACCTTGGGCAAATTCTCTAATTCTGTTGGTTTACAGTTAGGATGTGGATTTCTACTGGTGGAGGGAGTTTCCACACAGGAAATTTCCAATGGTGATGAGATAACATATCAGGACCTTGCCCCCGAAAAGAAAGCATTTTGCTAAACATTGCTGGTACAAAGACAAGAAAGGAGTTCCTGCCCTCAGGGATCTTACATTTTATGAATGAGTAAACATTAAAATATTTTGAGGAGGGAGAGAGCGCTACAGACTGGGAGTCAGGAAAGGCTTCTAATAGGCAGTGATATTTGGGTAGAGCCTTACAGGAAGCCAGGGATTCTAAGAGAGGCAGGTGAAAAGGATCAAATCCCAGGTGTCAGATCCTGGAGGAATCACTCAGCCTCTCAGTGCCCCAGGCAATTCTCTAACCCTAAATCTTGTGGGAGAAGGTTCTATCCTGAATCAGTAGAGGGGCCAGATGAATCACACGTCTCCATTGTGAGTGCATGAAGGAGATTTCTCACAGGGCAGGGCTATATCCAAGTCATCCAACTCTCCAGCTTCTGACCCCTGGTTGGTCTTCTATGAGACTCAGGTAACCCTCATTAGAGTTTATAATACATATTTCAATATGTCTCTGGAAATATAAAACCAATACTTGGTGGGGAAGAATTCCGGAATGTCTTCTGAGACCGGTCTTCTGAGACCCTCTTGGACATAGGAAATAAACACATTTGGAGACAGACCATGTCAACTCAACATGAACGTGATCAGGGCTGAAAAAGCACATTCTCCCTTAGAAGGAAAGTTTGAAGAGCTATCTTGCCTCAATGCCTTTGACCCCTTTGCCCATTAAAATGTTTTCCTTAGCTTGTGAGGAAGAAAAAAAAACACCCTGAAAAAAGTTGCTGGTCTTCCTTTCCTTTGGTTTATTTATTTATTTTTTTAGCCAAAGCATAAGACCTTACTTAGGTGAGTAGCAATTAGAGCATTTTTGTGGTTTATTTCCTGATCTAACTGCTTATGTACAAAGAAAGAAATTCTGACAAGTTGGAGTTAACCTGGATCTTACCGAAAGTGCAAAACCAAAACATTTTTGGAAAGATTTAGACAGAAAAGTCAGTTGGATTTTTTTTTAATCAACAAAGTCTTGCTTTTCCTAGATTGTCCCCCTCTGCACCCTGACCCCCAATCAAGGAGATTAATTTCATGGGAAGTTAAAAGAGTTTCCCTTTGAATTGACTTGCTATTTAGTAACACTGGATGTCCATGGGTATCTCAGAATCAGGGATAACAATCAAATTGATAATGTGGTTTACAAGAATATCCTGAGTTAATATAACCCCCTTGGTCAGGAAATCACAGCCTGCTTTGGCAGAGTTCACTTCATTTATCCTACCGGTGTCCTTGGCAGAAAGGGCAGAGCAGGTGTTATAGCTCCCATTTTACAGAAGGATAAATTCAGAAAAAACAGTTTGGGGTTTTTTTTTTTTATTTGTTTGTTTGTTTTGCCTTTTGGAGGGCAATTGGGGTTAAGTAACTTGCCCAAGGTTACACGGCTAGTTTTTTTTTTTGTGTGTGTGTGTGGGTGTTAAGTGTCTGAGGCCGGACTGAACTGGGTCCTCCTGACTCCAGGGCCGGTGCTTTACTCACTGCACCACCTAGCCGCCCCAAGAAAACACAGTTCTTGAGGGACTGGATGCCAATTTGAAAAACAAATGAAAAAGCAGTATTGATGATGACAATAATAACTGCCATCATCATCATCATCGTTGTTGTCATTACTATTATTACTAACTTTGTTCCAGACTTTGAGTTAATTGGCAGAGGGAATTTCTTATGAGGAAAGTCCCCTTCCCAAGGTAGATCTGTGCCCATTCTGCAACTCAAGAGTTCTCTGGGGATACTGAGAGGGATGTATGGTGTCTTTTTCAGGATCACACAAACCCATGCCTTCCTGACTCTGAGACTAGCTATCTATCCACTACCCCATTCTGCCTCTAAAATAGAATCTAAAAACTTTGATTTGGAACTTCAACTAAATGAAAAGTTTTATTAATATTTATCCTAGGACCTCTGTGAGATGGTAAACAGACAAAAACAAAACAACCTCCCTGCCTTTTGATAATATTAACAATAACAATAGTGTCAGACATGATGATAACAAAGAAAATGAAAATGATGATCTCTAGATTTGTGATTTCATATGTGGAGGGAGTTCTTAGTACAGAAACTCCTTCCACATATAGATTTTCACCTACTCTGTTCAGCATACTACTAACCCTTAGATAACTGCCTGGGGAATTGAGAGCTTCAAGGGACTTGCCCAGGGTAATGCAGCCAATATAGGTCATAGTTATGACTTGAACCTGAGTCTTTCTGGTTCCAAAGGTTATCCTCTATGCAGTGCACCTTGACCACTATCATCACCATCTTAATCACCACTACCACTATTATTGTTGTCATCATACCACCATCATTTCCACCACAGTGCCATTATAATCGCCTCTCCACCATAACAACACAACCATTGAAGTAATTATCATGTCTGTGGCCACCATTATCACTACCACCACCTCTCAAACCATCATTGTCATAATTATCACCACTACCATCACCAACCATCATTTACCTCCACTACCACCACCACCATCATCATAATCACCACTGCCATTGTCATTTCCATCACTGCCATCATCATCACCCATATTATCATCATCATTATCTCTATTACTACAAACCCCAATATTCTCCTAAAGATACTGTACTTATGGGAATTGTGGAACTCCAGGATCCTGAAAGAATCCAATTTGCTGCTGATTGAAGTAGCAGAGGAGAAATACAAGGTGGGTATTAGGAGTCTGCTAAGCTGCCAATGATTAGTGTGAAAGAAATGATGTAAGAGCTATAATCTGTTATGTGAATGGCAGGAAAAGGAAAAGGATGATCACATCCCTCAAGTAAGGGAAAACATACAGACAGCCTTGAGTAACATAGAAGAGGGTTCTCAGGGTGTTTGCTGGGTCTTATATAGGGATTTAAGAGAGGTCAAGGACAAAAATCATTCAAGACGAGAAGAAAAGAATGTTCTAGGATTTCCACTCATAGAAAGAGCAATGGGAATAATGAAATTATGGATCCATCTGCTACACTTACAATGCTGTCTTATGGAGAGAGATCCCACAAAGTGCTGCACAGAGAATCAAAGAGTCGCAGAGTTGGAAAAGAGTTACAATCCTCTCTTCCTACCCATACCTGAACATGAAGCCCCTCTACAACACTGACAACAAGGTGTCCAGTCTTTTATTGAATACTTTCAGTGAGACAGAAACACATGACATCCCGAGACAGCCTTTTCATTTTTGGGCAGCGCTAATGTTTTTCCAGCATCGGCTTGCGTCCATCTTTGTAATGTCCATTCATTGTTTTATTTTCATCCTCTGATCTAAGCAGAACAAGGAGTCTGCCTTCCATATGAGAACTTTTTGAGTAGTTGGAAGCAGAGAGCAAATCTGCTGGAATTCTCCTTTGTTCCAGGTTAAGCATCCCCAGGTCTTTCAACTGGCCTCCTATGGCCTGGTTGCCCTCTTTAGATAATCTCTAGACTCTCAATGACCTTCCAGAGTTGTGGGGTCAAGAACTGAACACCCAGGTTTAGTGTCACCAGGACAGAGTACAAACTGGATTGTTAATTCTTTAGTCAAAGCCCTGCCCTTAAGAGAGTTGGGGTTTATTTTGATTGACAAGATATTTGCATATTGTCATTCAAAGAAAGATGTAAACTAGTATATGATAAGTCCCAACACAGATAATACGGTTAGTAAGTACCAAATGAATATCAAGGAGGAAGAGATAAGTTGCCATGATCTGCAGAACTTCAGAAAAGTCTCAAGGACATGAACCTTGGGTTAGTTTCTCTAGGATTTGTGTGACCAAGAGGAGTAGAGACAAAATAATATCAGGGCCAGGGATGGTGAGTGGAGGTAAATTAATGCAGATGGAGGAGAAATCTAACCTTGACCATTGTGTGTTTGAGGAGACTGGACTGAATAGAGCAGAAAGTCAGTTTAGAGCTAGAGAAGACTGGATAGATAACAATGAGTCAGATTAGAATGAAGAGTTCACCATTTATCTTTCAGGCACTGAAAGTTATTGGAGGTTTTTGAGCAGGGGAAAGATAAAATCATATGCAGTTTTGAGGAGATTAATGCTAAGTAGTATTATCTGTTGTTCAGTCATGTCTGACTCTTTGTGACCCCATTTGGGGTTTTCTTGGCAAAGACGCTGGAGTGGTTTGCCATTTCCTTCTCCAGCTCATTTTACAGATAAGGAGCCAAGTAGAGTTAAATGAGCTGCTGAGGGTCACACAGATAGTAAATGTCTGAGGCTGGATTTGAACTCAGGAAGACAAGTTTTCCTGACAGCAGGCCCAGCCCTTTATGCCCTTCACCACCTAGCTGCCCATTATTAAATAAGCCCTTACCCTTACTCCATACTTTATACTTTTCAAAGAGTTTTGCAATTGATCACATTTGACTCTCTGCCTTAGGCAAGACATATGCAACATTTTCTATATCATAGATTCTTGTACTGAGAACCTCAGAGTAGGAAGGAACCTTAGAAATCATCTAGTACCACTGTTTCATAAATAAATTTTAGTTTTGCTTTCAATATTGCAAAACAAGTTTTGTTATGCTGCCAACTTGAACAGAACAAGATATTTTGCGGATCTCTGTGGAGGCCTATATAGGAGCTATATTTGGAGATCTTCCCAAAGTAGACAGGCTAGTGGTGGGGGACATAGCTAGCCAGAGATAAAGTGACATCTGTGGATAGACCTGGAGACTGAGCCTGGTATATTTGACTCCAGACCTTGGTATGCTGAGCCATCAGTGATATGTACTTTGTATAGACTTCATATTCTTTTATCTGTGTGTGCGTGTTATATCTCCAGTAGCATAGTGGAATAGCAAGAAAGCTGTATTTGGAGTCACAGAATCTGAGTTCAAATGTTGTGTCCACCATTTTCTACCTGTGTGATATTGGGCAAACTACTCAATCCATCTGTAAAATGAGGAAGTTGGACTAGGTGACCTCTAATTTCTATTTCTGTTGTAGGTCTATCATCCTATGAGGGCAGGGATTTTTTTTTCATTTTTGTCTAATGCCTAAAAGTAAATGGTTGCTAAATGAATCAATCAATAAATATGTGAATGGACCAAGGAAATTAAAATTATGGTCATATTATAATGTAAAATTATTTTGACCATCTAATTCATATAGGATCATAGCTATATAGTTTCAAGGGCCTTTAGAAGCCAAATAATTCAAGTTCCTCATTATACATGTAGTGAGGCTGACTCCTATATATAGCATGTTGCTGTATGTTTTAGAGATAGGCAGAACAGACACCTCTAGCCTCTTTGTCCTTTACCCTTCTCCAAGAAAGACTCTAACTCCTGTCAGCAAGGGAAACAGGAGAGCCAGAAGCTTGACCACTCTGCTCTCTTCCTCTCTTCTCATCAGGCAAGAATTATATCTATTCGCTTACTGTAAGGGTTATGGGATTTAAAGATCTCCCATGCCCCATGGACGTGCTGACATAGCAGAGCAAGAAAAAAAAAAAAAAAG
>NW_027186457.1:25160152-25165861 GCF_028583685.1 Petaurus breviceps papuanus | reverse complement strand
TTTTTTTTTTTTTTTTTTTTGAGTTAGGACTCCGGCTGAGCACTGCCAGGGGCCGGAGCTGCTGGGAGCGCGCTGGGTGGTTGCTGTGAGTGGGGAGAGGAGGACCTTTGCCTGAGGTAGCCTGTTCTGTTTTAAAGGCTTGAAAATGTGGGTGCTTTCTACTTTATCTACCTGTGCCAATGTCATAACTACTCTGATGGCTTTCACTTTCTGGTTTTGGGACTCAGTCTTTTGGTATCTTAATAAATTTTCTAGTTTATTTCCCCAAATGGCAAACCTGACGTATTTTGTGATGGATAATTATATCAGCATATTTGTAATCTCTATAGGCATTGTGAATATGGCATTGCTGATACATTTGGCGACGAGGATGGGATCACAAAATGTCAGGCCTCTATTTGGAAGCAGTGGGGCTTTAGAGGGAGAAATGGCTATTCCAGGATGGGAGGATTTGCCTTATTCCTCTCTAGCCAGAGAATGGGCTAAAAGCACAGGGCCCTGTGAAAACTGGGAACCAAGGCTAAAAGAGGGAGAACCTGGAGATTTGGAAAGATGTTTGAAAGCAATACCCATAGAACCAGGCAAAGAACTGGCAGGCGTGTGCAGGAGAGGCTGGGTGCTTCTAACAAGTTATCGCCTTATGTGTAAAACTAGGGATAAGTTGCTGAAGGAAAGAGCTAGGATGGCTAGGGATTCAGCTGGTTTGCCTGAGGATTTTTCTGTGTCACAGTACTCAGAAGAGCAAACTGGAGGGACCCATGTGGTCCAGGAGCAAGCTACTGTTCATGTAGCTAAAAGGAAGCAAAAAACTAGCAGAAGGAATGTGCATGCAGCTTTTGTACAGGCTGGGCAGAGTTGCCCTGACAGCTTCCAGGAGAATGTGTGTGAGGAGAATGGAACAAGGTTAGATGAGGAGTCTCCTAATGTAGAAGCTCTCCCCATACGAAGAAGAAGGCAGGAGAACCACCGAGGCAAAACAGAGTCCAGGGAGATAATTGAGGATTTCACTCAACAGGAGATCACTGATATATTGAGTAGATTTACTCAAAGAATGGGGGAGTCTTTAGTGTCTTGGATAGTAAGAATCACTGATGAAGGCGCCGGAGGAATAACACTGGACAATGAGGACTGTTTAAAATTCATAAGTATCAGTCAGAATCCTTTTGTACACCAGGCTTTTAGGGATCACCATATGCAAGGAGGAAATAACAAAACGAGTCTTCTAGCTTTAGCTGCAGAAGGTTGCAAAAAGCAATATCCAACTGAATCTATGTGGCCTAGGGGAGACAGACCCTGGTACTCACTTAGAGACTGTATGAGAAAGCTAAAGGAGGAGGTAATGAAAACTGCTATCCTGATTGGAGATGCAAATGCATATTATGATACCCCCCTAGGAGTTCCTCATAGAAATATCATAGTGAAGACGGCTCCTCCTGCATATAAGCACCTAATTCTGACTCTTTTAATTGGAGAAATAGGGCACCCTCTTTCAGAGGTGCTGGATAAGATTTCACAATTAAGCGATTTAGGGGACTGGGAAAAAGACAAATTGCTTCGAGAGAGAAGAGTAAACAGCCAGAGGATTCAGAGACAAAATAGACCCACAAGAAGGGAACTGTTTACTGCTCTATTAAGAGCTGGGGTGGACTTTAGAAGAATAGATGGTATTCCAACTGAAGAGCTGCATAAGCTGTACCAAGAAAAGGTACTTAGCATTAGAATGAACAGGGAAGCAGGAACCACCCCCGCAGGTATTTCTGAATCTGAATCTTTGTATCCAAGTTTGCCCCACCTTCAAGGGGAATAGGAGATAGGCCAAGCCCCAGCCCAGATAAAAGAAATATGCAGAAGAGATTGCAGACCCCATATTGGTTTAACAATATATTGGAAGAATGGATCAACTACTGTGACTAGGGCACTGATTGATACTGGGGCTGAGGCCACACTTATCTATGGAAACCCTGATAAGTTTAAACATGGAACTCCTATTACCATGACAGGTCTAGGAGACACTGAAATATCAGCCAGACAGGTTAAAATAACAATGAAAATTGGGCAGTTACCTAAGAAGGAATATACTGTGGTTGTTGTACCCATTCCTGAATACATCATTGGAATAGATGTATTGAGAGGCATGACTCTGAATTTACCTGAAGGAAGATACCAATTTGCTGTGAGGAAGATAGGAATTAATACAGTTTTAGTAGGAAAACTAAAAATGGACCCAATCACTTTACCTGAACCTTCTGAAGTAATTACTTTAAAACAGTATCGTGTGGCAGGTGGGCAAGATGAAATTGCCACTACTATAAAGGAATATGTTGAAGCAGGAGTGTTAGTCCCTACAACCACAAGATGGAATAATCCTGTCTGGCCAGTAAGAAAATCAGATGGGACATGGAGAATGACTGTGGATTATAGACAGTTGAATAAGGTGACTCCTTCTTTGTATGCTGCTGTTCCAGATACCATCACCTTAAATCATTTATTCTACCGTGAGTGAGGCTACAATAGTCTGGTTATTGTTCTTGATTTTTTGTTTGTTCACCTTGTTTGTTAGATTTGTTTCCACAGGCTTGGTACCCTCCATCTGTAGATGCCTGATAGCTTAAGCTGGATGTCACCCCCTGTCTGCAACTGTGATGTGTCACCCTTGGACCTGGCATCAAGCATATTAAGAACTGACCTCTCAAATGGGACCCCTAAGGACAGGGACAGCTCTACATCCGATTTCAGCAGCAAGTAGCCATAGAAGAAGAGATCTTCACCCCTTACCACAAGATTTTGGGGCCCCATTTGTTTGGGGTGGGGGGAATGATGGGGAGCTTGTGCTCAAGCCCCACCCTAAAATATGGTTTTTTGTGTTTATTGTGTGCTATTCTTGTTATATTGTTGTGAAATTTTGTTGACACCAGTTATTCCTACTGTATTTTTGCCAAGTAAGGGACATGAAAGATCTTGGGGCCGAATGTAAGGGTTATGGGATTTAAAGATCTCCCATGCCCCATGGACGTGCTGACATAGCAGAGCAAGAAAAAAAAAAAAGCCGAGCTAACGGTCCTGTGGTTGGCAGTTGGCGGCAGTTGCCTTTTTTTTTTTTTTTTGAGTTAGGACTCCGGCTGAGCACTGCCAGGGGCCGGAGCTGCTGGGAGCGCGCTGGGTGGTTGCTGTGAGTGGGGAGAGGAGGACCTTTGCCTGAGGTAGCCTGTTCTGTTTTAAAGGCTTGAAAATGTGGGTGCTTTCTACTTTATCTACCTGTGCCAATGTCATAACTACTCTGATGGCTTTCACTTTCTGGTTTTGGGACTCAGTCTTTTGGTATCTTAATAAATTTTCTAGTTTATTTCCCCAAATGGCAAACCTGACATATTTTGTGATGGATAATTATATCAGCATATTTGTAATCTCTATAGGCATTGTGAATATGGCATTGCTGATACACTTACTTAAACATATTAGTCTATGGGATGTGGTTTCAGATTCAAGCTAAACTTCTGATCATTATATTCTTAATAGAGATTGAAGAGCCCTAATCTCTATATTCAAGACTTAACTCCTCAGGGAACACACATACATAGCAAATAGCCCATTTATCCAAATCTATCACAAAACAGAAATCAGAGAAAATATGCATGGGAGAATATGTACCAGATAACACAAAGTGAAGGCATTCTTCCATTGGGAGTGAGGTAACTCAACTCATCTAAGAGATTGATCCCTAGATCTAAACTAAAGGGGAATTCCCAAAGGCTCTAGTGTAACACATCATAGATAGGGACATGATGAAAACTTGCTAACTCCTCTCATATTGACTTCTTCCAAGAGTCTTATTCTCCCTTCCCCAACTTGTAATGGAGTTAACATTACCCATCATTCTGCTTAAAGCTGGAAGTCCAAAGAGCATGGAAAGACTTGAAAGCCCCCCCAAAGAGAGTGAAGCACCTGAATCTCTCCTCCCCCACTATCCACAACCCTGACCTGCCCCTCACAAATTATGGCATTCATCTCCATCAAGAAGGAAACAGTCTCATTTTGGAGTTTAGAACTTGAATTATGTGTATAAGAGGTCACTGAATCTTAGTTAAAAAACCTTTGAAGCAGTTTTTAACAGCACTCCTGGCTTTTTCCTGCTATGTATTACAATTCAGTTAGATAAGACTTTCTTTCCAATTATTCTATTTGGCAGTACAAATAATTATTGCCCCCATTTTGCATATGAGGAAACTGAGGGTCAGAGAGGTTCACTATAGAAAGCTGAACTATAAAATTTAGAGTGTCAAAGGACTTTAGAGAGTATTAAGTGATCGCTTAAGAGGTAGTAGACTTTTCTTTTTTTGAGACAGAGGTTCTCAAGCAAATGGCATGTGGGAATGTTATGGATACTGATTCTCATTCAGTTACAGGCTGGACTCTCTGGTCAATGAGGTCTCTTCTAACCCTAGAGTTATAATCCTGTGGTGACTCTTAGCTCCCTTAGATTTGCCCCCAATCCCTTAAGGAGTCATAAGAAACATCCCTGGATCAGATATCAAAATGATACCAGAATGATAGAATCAAGGGCTTGGGAAGTTGGAAGGAAACCCAGAAGCAGTGTAGTCCAACATCTTTGAAAGGAATCCTGACCATACCACACTAGACAAGTGGGCATCCCACCACTGTTGAAAGGCATCTGTGGAGGAGAAACCCACTACCTCTCATGGCTGCCCATTCTGGACAGTTCTTATTTCTGACATCAAGCCTAAATTTGCTTTTTTGCCATCTCTACCTGTTGTTGCTAGCTCTACCCTCTGAGGTTAAGTAGAACAAATCTAAAACCTCTTTCATAGGATAACCCATTCAAATATCTAAAGATACCCATCCCTGCCCCTTCCTCTTTCCCACCCCCAAACATTCTTCTTTCCTTTTCCAGCCTAAACATCTTCAGTCTCTTGTAGTGATCCTTATATAACGTTCTTGCAAGACCCTCCACCATGCTAATTGTCCTCCTCTGGACGCTAACCAGCTTGACAATGCCTTCGCTAACCTTTGATGCAAAAAAAGTAAACACAGTGCTTCCTATATGGTCTGAACCAGGCAAAAGACAGAAGGCGTATCACTTTCTTGCTCCCAGAATCTACGCCTCTCAATTCAGCCCAAGATTTCATTAGTGCTTTTCCAATCCCCCCTCCCCACCCCCCTACCCCACCCCCACCCTCGCCATAACAAATCCCAGGCTGTTTATAGACATGAGAGGACAGCGCTATCTCTGTCTTTCAGGAAATATAAGGATTTCAGCAGACATGGGGTAGGTGTTTACTAATTCATTGGACTATGTTGTGATTAAGTCTCTTACCTAAAAACATTTTGTTTATTCATGGAATTAAAAGTACAACACAATACCTCCCTATCAGCAGGCCAGGAGAAGTCGTCACACGTGTTGGCTCCACTCGTAATCGCCAGTCTGCTGCGGCGCTTTGCGGCTCAGGCTGATAAAGGCAATTCTAATTGAGTATACACATTAATTATCAGCAATATTGCTGGAGCTATTCATATGTGTCAGGGCAGTCACCGGATTCCAAAGAAGTGACTAGAATTATTCTTATGAGCTGTCATATTTTGTACTTTGTGGGGAAATTTTGCCCTCATTTTTCTCTTCTGGAATATCTTAATGAGAAACAGAAACAGAGAGAGAGAGAGAGAGAGAGAGAGAGAGAGAGAGAGAGAGAGAGA
>NW_027186457.1:25093044-25160142 GCF_028583685.1 Petaurus breviceps papuanus | reverse complement strand
AGAGAGAGAGAGAGAGAGAGAGAGAGAGAGAGAGAGAGAGAGAGAGAGACAGAGAGAGAGACAGAGAGACAGAGACAGAGAGAGACACAGAGAGAGAGACACACACAGAGACAGAGAGACAGGGAGAGAGACACAGAGAGAGAGAGAGACACACACAGAGAGACAGAGACACAGAAACAAAGAGAGAAAAGGTCCCCAGATTCTAAAAAGGTTCATTAGCTGCTCAATGGTACTAGATTATAAATTAGTCCTTTTATTATAAAAATCTTATACATAATATACATATATGTATGTGTGCATACATAATACATATTCATATACACATACACACATATATATGAGCAAGGGTGATGTAGAGGAAAGAAGATTGGACTTTCCTGCCCTTGTTGCCTACTAGCTGTGTGACCTGGAGCAGGTGTCACAACCTCTCTGAACCTCATCCTCCTCCTCTACAAAATGAGGTTTATAATACATACACTGTCTAGCTCATAGTGTTGTGAAGAGGGAAGCACTTTGTGAACCTTAAGTGCTATGGAAATGTGAGTTGATGTTATTATTTTGAAACTTGTATAAAACAGATGAAAAAGGAAGACTATAATATATAACTTATTAGACTTATATATATTATATAATTATATAATATATATTATTATATATAATAACTTATTATTATATATAATATATAACTTATTAGACTATAATGAGGTCTGCTTCTAAGCTAAGGGCAGGGTCATGCTACTTTGTGATAACTGTCTGTCAAATCTGTAGCTCATAGATCCAGCCACTAAAACACTTTTTTACTGGGTAACCTTGAATTCAAAGTGGATACATTTAATGAAACAGAATAATTAGGTGAATCAGGTAGTAAATACTCTAAACATTCATTTTAAAGTGACTGTTGCCTTCAGATAAATCCTCAAAAATGTTATTGTCTCAGATACCAATTAATCATTTTGTTTTGCAAATGGTGTGTGTGTGTGTGTGTGTGTGTGTGTTGGCAGGGAGGATACATTAGTTAGTTATTAATACTGCTAAGGAAACTTACTGCAGCTCTATAGAACACTGGACTTCTCTGTAGAGAAATTAGATATCTATGATTGAAACCTTAGGCAGGTTTTGAGAATTTTGACTTCTTTGACTGAGAACTGGACTAGGTGCTAAAGTATAGAACACAGTTATTATTTTTTGCTCTTTCCCATGGATCACACCCATGCTGATTCAAACCCAAGTCTTGTTCTTTGTGAGACTTTTAGAACTTTTCAAATTTCCTGTTCAGAGGCTCCTTGTCCTCTGATTTTACACACAGCCTCCTGAGGGATGTAGTTCTAAGGAGATCATAGTATACATATCTTGCCACTTTGACTTACCAAATAGATTTATAATTGGAAAGAAAGAAAGAAAGAAAGAAAGAAAGAAAGAAAGAAAGAAAGAAAGAAAGAAAGAAAGAAAGAAAGAAAGAAAGAAAGAAAGAAAGAAAGAAAGAAAGAAAGAAAGAAAGAAAGAAAGGAAGAAAGAAAGGAAGAGAGAGAGAGAGGGAAGGAGAGAAGGAAGGAGAGAAGGAAGGAAGGAAGGAAGGAAGGAAGGAAGGAAGGAAGGAAGAAAGGAAGGAAGAAAGGAAGGAAGGGAGGGAAGGAAGGTTTTCCAAAACATAAAGCTAAATTTAAAATGCTTAACTTAACAAGTTTCCTTTTTTATTTATGCCAGGAACTGAAATATCAAAACCCCCAGGAAGAGGCTATCTTTGCCACGTGGCTATCTAACTAGTATCAGGGTTTATTGAACCTGGATAAGATAAGGTATTTCCTTGGTACTGCTTCCTAGACTAAAAAAATTCCCTGTGCATCCAGGTTTTTAAAAAATCCCCTTTCTACTATTGTGCTATAAAAAATGATGAGCAGGATGCTCAAATAAAAACCTGGAAAGACTTGCATGAGCTGATGTAAAGTGAAATGTACTGGGTACAAAGTAACAGCAATATTGTGAGATGATCAGCTGTGAGTGATTCAGTTATTCCTAGCAATACAATGATCCAAGAAAACACTTAGGATGAAAAATTCTATCCATTCCCAGAGAAAGATCTCATGGTGTCTGAACAGATTGAAGCATACACTTTTTCTTTTTGGAGGGGGGAGGGCAGGGCAATTGGGTTTAAGTGACTTGCTCAAGGTCACATGCCTAGTAAGTGTGTCAAGTGTCTAAGGCCGGATTTGAAATCAGGTCCTCCTGACTCCAGGGCCAGTGCTCTATTCACCTAGCTTCCCCGAAGCATACTTTTTTAAACTTTATTTTTCTTGAGTTTTTTTTTCTGTGTTTTCTTTCACAACATGACTATTATGGATGTGTTTTGCATGACTACACATGTATAACCACTATCCAACTGTTCGCCTTCTCAATGAGTGGTGGAGGGTGGGGAGGAAAGAAGAGAAGAATTTGCAACTCAAAATTTAAAAATGAATATTAAAATTGTTTTACATGTAACTGGAGAAAGTTATATATTTATATGTATATATACATATATAAATAGAATATATATAAAATCTCCATTCTATCTTACAGGATACTTTTTAGCTAGGGTCATTTGATTATTTCTCAGAAGCTAATATGGCACTACAAATGGTATGACTACATTATTAGCTCATTAATATGCATTTGATCTTGATTAAGAAACTTACATGCAAGATGTCAACTATCAAGTACCTTCAGAGGAACCAAGCTTTCCAAACAGATTAATTGTTTTAGATACTTGAAGACTATCTCCAATTAGTCACTACAATTTTAATATTGTAACTTTTTTGAAGGCTAATCTTGATGACACACTTCCCTACCTTTTTTTAAAAAAAAAAGGACACCAGCATTTTATACTGTTCTCTACATCTTTATTGTCCTCACCTTCCCCTAACTTCCATTGTTAATGCTATTCCTGGAGTCAGGAAGACCTGAGTTCAAATCCAGCCTCAGACACTTCCTAGCAGCGTGACCCTGGGCAAGTCACTTAATCCTATTTGCGTCAGTTTCCTCATCTATAAAATGAACTGGAGGAGGAAATGGCAAACCACTTCAATTTCTTTGCTAAAAGCCCAAATGGGGCCAATAAAGAGTTGTTGACAACAAAATCCAGCTCCACTACCACATCCTATAAAAACTCTCTTTGTGTCCATCAGCTAAGAGTTATTTATTTTATCTGTTCTCAGAGCACTATATATTCCTCTAATATATAATGAAGAGCTTAATTTGTATCCCATTTATCTTTGTTATCTCAATCCACTAGAATCACAGCATATTAGCGATCATGCAACACATTCACATCCAGGAATTTCCTCTACAATATTCCTGCCAAGTGGTCATCCAGATTCCACTTGAAGAACCAAGTGAATGGGGAAACCAGTGTTTCCCAAGAAAGGACCCTTCATGTTCACACAGTTTTAATAACCAAGGAATTCTTATTTAGAGACAAAAATTTGCCCTTTGGAAAATTTCCCCCATTGCTTCTAGTCTTATTCTGGTTCACCCAACAAATCTAATAATGCATCTTCCACTTGTCAACTCTTTCCATATGAAATGCATGGAAACAACTATCATGCCACCAGTTTCCCCACCCATTTTCCTCATGCTAAATATCCTTTGTCTATTTAACTAATCCTCATGTGGCAGGGTTTCCATATTTTCCTCATCCTCATCTCTTCTAGGCACTTTCCAATTTGTCAATATCCTTCCTCAGACATAGTGCATAATATGTAAACAATAATACAAATGTGATCTAATGAGGGCAGAGACCAGGAGCTCCCTTCTGGGGACACTATCCTTCTATGAATGCAAAGTGAACCAACCATGGCAACCACGGCACATTGTTGGACTTACTGTCCACTAAAGCCTTCAGCTTTTTGTCATGGGAACTGTATGGAACTATACTTTGGGGCTTCTTCCAAATCCTATGCTTTGGTGTTTTTCAGAATTCATAGGTAGGGTTTCTTGTTTAATTTCATTTTGTTAGTTTGGATGATCTAGCTGATCATTGTTGTTGTTCAATCATTTCAGTCATGGCCAACTCTTTGTGACCCCATCTGGGGTTTTAGCAGAGAAATTGAAGTGGTTTGCCATTTCCTTCTCCAGTTCATTTTATAGATGAGGAAATTGAGGCAAATAGGGTTAAGTGACTTGCCCAGGGTCACACCTCTAGGAAGTGTCTGAAGCTGGATTTGAACTCGTCTTCCTGACTCCAGGCCTGGCTTTCTGTCCATTGTGCCACCTAGTTACCCAAGTTTATCATATACTGTGTTAGTTATTCCTCCCATATTTAGAATATTTGCAGGCCATCTAAGCCCTCATGAAAGTCCTTGAGTAAAATACTGAAGAGAAGAGGACTGACAGATTCCTGGGGCACTCTCCTAGAGACCCCCACGGGTTCTCACTACCCCATTAATCACTATTCTTTGGTTCTCATCAACTGACCATCTCTGAATCCATCTAGACGTATACTTATCTGTCCTCTGTAGCATGGAAGACTTTTATTAAATATCTTGATAAAATCTAGGTATACTTTGTCTATGGTATTTCCCATATTTACCCTTCTAGTAATCCTGTTGAGAAAAAAATTAGATCATTTGACATGATCTCTTCTTTTTAGCCTAATCTTATTTGTACTGATATATTTTATTTTAATGTCACATTCATTTCTGAATATATTGTCCCCCACCCAGAAAGTCTCCTCATGAAGGACTTACAAAGGAAAAAAAACAGCTAGGGTCACTGAACAATACATCAATCACAACTAACAAAATCCACAATATTCTATATCCAAGGTACCCATCTCAGTCATGAAAGGAGAAGGATGCATTTTCTCAACTCTTCTCCAGGAGGCATGACATTCTATTACCTTCTTGGTGAACATTGCTTCCCTTTCTAGTGCTAGTGCACAGGAAGCATCCCTTTATTAATGGGTTCTCCAAGTGTTCCAAGAATTGAAATAGAACTCACTGCCCTCTAGTTTCTAATATCTACTTTCTTTTCTCTCATGCACATCCAAACGAAATCTGCCCTTTTCCTCTATTGCAATTCCTTTCCCGCTCTTCACAATTTTCAGATTCACTATCAGTAGGTCAATAGCCAGGTATGAATGTCCTTTTAGAATTAAAGCAGCCAGGAGAAAAGGGCAGTGGACTTTGAATAGTAACCGCTATCATGTATATACTGCTTTAAGCTTGCAAAACGCTTTACAAATCTAATCTCATTTTACCTTCACAACAACCCTGAGAGGCAGGGAGGTACTATGATTATCCTTATTTCACAGATGAGGAAACTGAGGTAGACAGAAGTCAAGTGGTTTGGTCAGGGTCAAATAGCTTGTAAGTGTCTGAAGTCAGATTTGAACTCAGGTCTTCCTAATTCCTAGGGCAGCTAAGTGGTATAATGGATAGAGTTCCAGTCCTGAAGTCAAGAAGACTCATCTTCCTGAGGTCAAATCCAGCCTCAGACAGTTACTAGCTGTGTGACTGTGGGCAAGTCACTTAACCCTATTTGCCTCAGTTTCCTCATCTGTAAAATTATCTGGAAAAGGAAATGACAAACCACCCCAGTATCTCTGCCAAGAAAATCCCAAATAGAGTCAACAAAGAGTCGGACACAACTGAAAAGCAACTAAACACTTCCTAACTCCAGGCCCAGGGCTGTATTCACCATGTCACCTACCTGCCTTTGTTAGCTGTCTATTTGAGTCAGTAGATCTAAATGTATGTCTCTCTTCTAACATTTACTAGCTGGGTGACCATAAGCACTGACCTCTTCAGACCTCAAATTTCACTCCCTAACTCCCAGGGTTATTGTGAGAAAAGTGCTTTGTAAACCTTAAAGCATGTTAGGGATGTGTTATTAGCTTGGACTGTAATTTCTCTGGCTCTATTGACTCACACTCATGGAGGACTGCAGAGTGCCCTCTTACCATCTCTTCACTCATCTTCCCTTTTCAATTTCCTGTTATTCCTCTCCGTTCTTTCATTCCCTGTCTGAAGATGTTTCCTCTTAGTACAGAAAAATGATTAGGAGAAAGGGGTGACTAGCTATGCCTCTTCTCTGAAAGTCATTATCCATTATCCCACTTACTCTATAGTCAGACCAAGGTATCTTTCTTTCTCCTGCCTTCTCTTTGCTTTTTCTCTTTTGTTAGGGTTTATAAACATCTAGGTGATGCACTGGCTAGAGTGCCAGGCCTGGAGTCAGGAAGACTTCAATTTAAATCCAATCTCAGACACTTGCTAGTGTGTGACCCTGGGCAAGTCACTTAACTTCTGTCTGTATCAATTTCCTCATCTGTAAGATGAACCGGAGAAGGAAATGGCAAACTGCTCCAGTATCTTTGCCAAGAAATGACCCAAGACCCAAATGGGGTCATGAAGAGTTTGACATGATTGAAATGACTGAACAACAACATAAACAGTTTCATCTCCTTCTGAGTATCAGTCACCGAAATCCTTTTGGCAGGTACTCTATGGTGTTCTTCCTCAATTCTTGATCTTCCATCTATCTTCTTTACATGTCTTTTAGAATCAAAGTCAATAGTGAGTTCCCGCTGCATCCACACATCAGGTTCCTACAGAGAGCTCCTCCCTTTCTTCCTCCTTAAGATATAGAAGCTCTTTGAAGACAAGGACTGCACCATTTATCTTTGGATGCAATTTCCTCTCCAGTGCCCCAGTACAACATGTAGAATGTAACATGTTTTATAAGTTATTGGGGAATAGATGAATAGGAACATGAACAAATCAATGAAAAGTTAACCCTTCATTGTGTTACAGGGAAAAGGCTTTAGATTTAAAGTCAGATGATCTGGATTGAGGTCCTGACTTTTCTATTTACTGTCTAACCTTGGGCAAGTCACTTTACAGAGTCACAAAATTATAGAAGTTGAAAGCTAAAGAAACCTCAATGACCTTCTAGTCCAATGCATAAACAAAATCTGTCCCATTATAAGATATCTTACGAGTAAGTGGCCATCCATCCAATCTCTTATTGAAGATACGTAAGAAACTAAGAGGACCACACCATCTCTTGAGGTAGCCTTGTCTAATCCTAGACCACTCTCATTATTGTGAAATTTTTCCTGACACTAAATCTAAATTTGCTCCTGTGATTTCTTTCCATTGCTCCTGGTTCTGCCTTTTGGGGTCAATTGGAATAAATCTAGTCTATGTCCACATGGAAGTTCTTCAAATATTTGAAGAAGCTTTTGTTTTCATCCTGAGTCTTCTTTTCTCTAAAGTCCGGGTTCCTTCATCTGCTCCTCATATAACATGGGCTCAAGACCATTGTACTGATTGTCTGTCCTGGACACACTCTGGACTCAAAGTTCTTTTTTCAGTCTTCTTCCCTTCCCTCTTCTAAGGTTCCAGGCTCATCACCACTCCATATGTTTGAGGCTGACCCTTTAAAGACCAATTTTGTAGAACTGAGAATTGCATCATCTAATTATTACTAAAGGGGTTGAAGTCTAATGCAATGTAAAGACAAAACCATAATTGATAGAACTGAAGAGTTAAAGAAAAGAAAGCTTAAGAGATATCTCTAAAGGATTCCACTGAAGCTCCTCCCCAGCACCACAGCTGCCTAGGATCTTCTTAAACATCCTCTCAGGACCCCAGTTTGTTCTGGTAAGATATTTTAATGCCTCACCTCTTACGAGGAAGTTCTTCCCAATGTCTAACCTAAAATTATCCTATGGTAATTTAAGCCCATGAATTATTGTACTGCTCTCACTGGGAACAAAGAACATTTACTCAGTGCTGACTCTATAATAACACTTCAGACACTTGATGACTGGTATTAGGTTTCCTCTTAGTCTTGCCTTCTTTAAGCTGATAAACCCAGTTTAGCCTTTATTGGAAGGGCTTATTAGTCAAACCTTTAAGCATTTTTATTGCTTAACTCTTGGTGGTTTTCAAAGCCCACACATCTCAATTCAATCAGTGAACCAAAACTGAACCAAGTCCATTGATAAAAAAATGACCAATGCAAAATGTTGTGAAGAGGATTCATTTGCAATTATTGTAGGACATATCACTTTTTTTGAAGCTTGTGGTTCAAAAAAAAGTTAGCACTGCATTATTCACTCTAACTTAACTAATGGCATACGTTGGCTCCAAGAACATCATCATAGTCATCTTCCTCTTTCTTTTCTCTTCTTCCTCCTACCTTTTCCTCATCTTCCTTTTGCTTTTTATTCTCTTCCCCTTTCCCATCTTTCTCCTTCCTACCACCTTCTTTTTCCTCTACCCTATCTTTCTCTTCCTCTTTTCCATTTTTTTCATTTTAAACATTCTTTTTATTTTTAAATTGTATTTATTTTCAGTTTTCAACATTTACTTTTATAAGATTTTGTGTCTCAATCTCTTTCTCCTTTTCTTCCTCCTCTTCTTTCTCCTCCTCCCCCCTCTTCCTCCTTCTCCTCCTCCTTCCCTTCCTCCTCCTCTTCCTTCTTCTTCTTATCTCCTCATCTACTGATCTTGACCACTTCTTCAGAAAACTCTCACTTAAATATCCCTAAGGTACTGTAAATTTCATATTTAAGGATTCCAAGAAGTAACTAATCCAGTCTTTACAATCCTTTAGAATCCCGAATTAGCTGTGTGACATTCCCTCTCTCTGGGTCTCTGGTTTCTTGTCTATAGAAAGGAAGATAGGATGAGATCCCTAAGTTTCTTCCAACCCTAATGTGTTGTTTAATGTTATGAGGTTCCTTCCATCTCTGGGTTTTTGTTTAATGTTCTAGTCTCACTTCCTGCTCTTACATTCCACATTGTGAAGCAGTGTTGAACAAAGTGAAGGGATGACCTTGGAGTCAAGAACAGCTGAATTCCTGCATTCAAATCTTGACTCTGATACTTATAAATATTATGTGACCCTGAGCAAATTACCTACCCTCCCTGAGATCATATTTCCTTTTTTGAAAAATGGGAATAATAATACTGGTGTACCTACCTTTCCAGGATGTTATGAAATACCCCTGAAGTGGTATATAAGAAACACTTTGCAAAATTCTAAATGTTATATAAATGTTAACATCCTTGTGTTTAATATTCTAATGTTCTATGGTTCTTTCCAATTCTAATGTTCCATGTTTGATTTTCTAGCATCTCAACATCCCAAGGGTCCTTCCAGCTCCAAAACCTAATTCTGCCTCTGTCAACTATTACTTGTGCGACCATGGGAAAGTCACTTAATGTACCTGGGCCTCAGTTTCCTCACCTATAAAATGGCAATGTTGAACTCAGTGACCTCTGAGGTTTCTATCAGTTTTAAATCTATGATCTTATGTTCTATGCCTCTAGCTCTGGTGTTCCATGTCTAACACACTTTGTCCTAAGATATCCTGGGGCCTCAGTTTCCTCAACTCTAAAATAAGGGGAATTGCATTAGATGGCCTCTTGCGGTCTCTTCAGACTCTGGATCTCTGGTCCTCTAGGATCCCACACATCCATGTAGAACATCCATTACTCTATGGCAATGTCCTTAGTCTCCACATTGTGTATATGGTTCCCCACTGGTTAAGGTTGGACCATGCTTCCAGACAAGCTTCTAACCTGGCAAGAGAAAATACTGATAAAGGTCACAAATGAAGAAAAGTTTTTCATGGAACTTCTTTGATTAGAAATGATTTTCCCTGATGTCACATATTCAGATATAAGATTTTTCATTAGGTGGCTGTATTTTAACCAATTTTCTTCTTATGAGATGCACTGATCACATTAAATGGCAGTTTCAGGACATTTAAAAAACCCCACAACCCCTTTTTCTTAATTCAGCAGTAGCAATTGTTCTCATGTATTCACCAGAATATATATACATGTATAATGTGCTAAGAATTTAGTCTATATATTAAATAGGCTAGAGTTCACCAGGGACATGTAAAAATAGAACAAAAATAAAACCATTTGCTAGCAGATTGGAGGTGAGGTGAGTGGGATGTTAATTAAAGATAACCTAAACACTCTTAATATTAACCTCCTGATTTCTTCCAGTGTTTCAGGTAGAAGGAAGAAAAAAAAACTTCAATATAGTTAAGAATGGAATGGGATAAAAGACACCAATGAAGTCCAGGGCAGGTATGAAAACAGGAGCTGCTTCTCTGGGCTGCTTGACTAATACGGGCTGAGCCTGAGGAGATAATGATCAGAACAGTCATTCCAGAGCGGAGACTTCAAATCATAGTAATTATGACAGTTTGTGCCAATAGCCACGAGGTGGGATTTTTTTGATGTGGTTAAAAATAACATCTGTAAAATCCAATAAAAATTACATTTTGCTAATTTTCTGATAAGATACTACTTTAACTATACAGTGTCTTCTGCTACCAGTTTTTCAATTAGAGTATTTCCTTCTGGGTTTTTCATTTTTTAAAAAAAATTTCTCTCTCTTCCCCCCCCTCCCTTTTTTAAACCATCTTGTCTCCTAGATCCAATTCCACCCTGAACCAAGCATTTGTTTTAACACTCTTAATTAATTGTTTTGTTTGAGTTTTGTCTGATCTCAATCTTCCAGACTTTATTAGCTTGCTGATGGCTATGCAGTGATACCAAGGACCCCAAAGCTCTGTTCAGTTTGCTCTTTATGGCATTGAAAGCAAAGTTCTGACATTAGCCCAGTGGAGTGAAATGTCACAGAGGAAAGTTGATGACATCATGAAACCAGGTCTGCTTTTATTGGGGAAGTATATTGAAAAATTATTTTTTTTCTCCTTCCTCCTGAAGCACTGGAGGAAATTAGGTGGTAAATATTAAGAGTGTTTAGGTCATCTTTAATTAACATCCTCTTTACCTCACCTCCAATCTTCAAGGTAATGGTTTTATTTTTGTTCTTGTTTTACATGTCCCTGGTGAACTCTGGGACTCAGGGCATCTCATCCAATGGTATTGGCTGTGAAGAAGCAAAAGTTTTGGCTTAGACATTATCTTATGGGTTGATAGGACCCCAACAATGAAACAATGGGGCTAGTTCAGTATTTAGGTACAGTGGGGGGTTGGTTTGGATGACCATTGAGGTTCATTCCAACTCTTAAATGCTATGATTCTGTTCCCCAATCCAAGGATCAAAAGAATTCTGTGTGTCATATATCTGAAGGTTTGGGGTTTCTGTGGTCTTTTTTTTTTAAATTCCTTGTTAAATTTTTACCACATCACTTTAAGAGTTAGAGGTTATTGCAAAAATCATGTAGTTTAATGCCCATCCAAATAATAAATCTTCTCTGCAACATACCCAGCTAGATTTCACTTGGAGACATCAAGTAATTGGCAACATACTACCACTCATTCTTTTGGATAGCCCTAATTATTAGGACATTTCCTTAAGCTAAATGGGAATTTTCCTCCCTGTAAATTCCACCCACTGCTCCAATTTCTGCCCTTTGGGCTAAAAAGTTCCAGTCAAACCAGTCAAATCCCTCTTTCACATGATGACCCTTCAAATATTTAGAGATTGCTATCATCTCCTCCCTAAATCTTTTCTTCAGGTTCACAGAATCACAGAATTATAGTCAATCTTGGTGGGCACTTAGTCCCAAAACATTCCTGCAAAAAGAATTGCCTCTCAGGTGGCTAAGTGGTGCAGTGAATAGAGCACTGACCCTTGAGTCAGGAGGACCTGAGTTAAACTCCAGCCTCAGACACTTAACACTTACTAGCCATGTGACGTTGGGCAAGTCACTTAACCCCATTTGCCCTGCCTTCCACCCTCAAAAAAAAAATGCCTCTCTAAAGTATCAGAGGAGTCATTACCTACTATTTGCTGGCAGTTCTCTGGCAAGGGGCCAGCTCCTGAGTTGGACTGGTCCACTCTTAGGGAGCTGAAATTATTAAGACATTTGCTCTTCATTAAATGCTGATTTAGAGACTGTAAATTCTACCTGCTGTGTTTGTTTCTGCCCTGCATGGAAAAGCAGAACCAGTTCCAAGTGACATCCCTTCAGATACTTGAAAATAAGTTGCTACATTCACCCTTCTCCATCCAGTGCTCTCCTGTTGAAATGCACCTAGGTCCTTCAATTAATTTCTGCGGTCTTTCTCTCAAGTTCTTTCTCTACTCTGGCTGCCATACTCTGAATGCTCTCCAGCTTCTCAGTGTCTTTTTGAAAATGTGGTGCCTGGAAGTATATGCAGCACATGAGATGAAGTCTATCTGGAACAGGAGGTGATGGGAGTATCACCACTTCATTCCCAGAGGCCATACCTCTCTTAATGCATCCCAAGATGGTATGAGCTCTTCTGCCTGCTACATTAAGCCATTTGTTCTATGGATCTCAGAGTCCACTGGACTTCTCTCTTGGTTCAGTTTAATTCTTCATGTTATGATTTAGAATGTGAGTTCATTGAATGCAGGGACTACTTCATTGTTTGTCTTTGTATTCCTAGTGCCTGGCACTGTACCTGACGTATAATAGGTGCTTAATAATGGTTTGTTGGACTGAATTCCTTTTTTAGTTCCTTCACCAGACTGGTTACTATCCTTTAAACACATTCCAGTTATCAGCCTTTGGTATAGTGATATAAATTTGAATATCAATACTGATGCAGATATAGGTGATATATTTATAAATATCTTCTATATGTTATATAATTATAAAATATTCTGTATAATTTTATGTGGAAAAATTTAGGTATTATATATTTTATATAATTATGTTATATATAATTCTTATGTATTATACATTACATGATAATATATACTATTATAATATCACATATACAATTAAATAGAATTGTTATATATCAAATGATGTTACAAAATTATGTTACATAATTTATAAATATATTATCTATAGATATATGCATTTTTTAAAAGAGATGGAAATAGATATAGAAACATACATAGGTATATAGATGATATAGATAGATGATCTAGACACACATATAAACACAGACATAGATATCTATGGGATATTTCTCTGAAGTGTGCTCCCCCTTTCCCACTGCCACACAGAATCAATCCCTCTCTTCCTTCAATGTACAGCTCAGATTTCACCTTCTATGCAAAGTCTTTTCACAGTTGTAAATGTTCTCCTTCCCAAACCACCTTTTGGTTATTTATATTTGCCTATATATACGCATACATTGTCTATAATGTGTCTACACACACACACATATACAATAGACATCATACACATATGTATATAATATATATATTATGTATATGCACATCATTGTCTTCTTCCTTATTCAACAGTAAACCCTACAAGGGTAAGGATTATTTCATTCTTCATATTTTTTATCCCAAGTGGCCAGCACGATACCTGGTATGTAATAAAACTCACTGTCAATAGATATAATCTGTTGACTGTTTGCAAGATAGAGCTATGCCTATAGTTATAGATACAGATAATGCAGATATAGCTACACATGATGTAGAAACAGAGGCACAGGCACAGCAGTAGAAATACATATAGCCATAGATATAGACAATACATAGACACAGACACAGGAACAGACATAGACATAGAGATATTTAGGCATAGATTCAGAGTCTCACCAAAATCTTTCTCTGGTGCCTTTTCTTTTAAAAAAATGTCTTATTTTATTCTGAATTTAAGAAATAAGCACTTCTATACACAGAATAGGGAAATAAAGATGATTGTACATGAAATGCAGATATATTTTGTACAACTTGCTATTCCTTTTAAATTGATAATAAAGTTAACATGTAACTTTCTTTTTTCCTTTTTTATTCTTCTTCCCTCCCTCCCCACCCTAGAGATGGCTCACATTGGGCACAAATATGCATATATATATGTAAAACCATTCTATGCATACTTCTATTTATCAATTCTTTCTTGGGATGCAGATAACATCTTCTTTCATATGTCCTTTGTAGTTAAATTGGGTATTTGTAATAGTCAAAATGACTTAGTCGCTCAAAGTTGTTCTTAAAACAAAATTGCTAATACTATATACAATGTTCTCTTTGTTCTGCTCATTTCACTCTTCATTATTTTGGGCAAATCTATCCATGTTTTTCTAAGATCATCGAGCTCATAATTTCTTATAGCACAGTAGTACTGATCACAATCATATGCCACAATTTGTTCAGCCATCCCCCAACTTCCCACATCCCTGCAGTTTCCAGTTCTTTGCCGCCACAAAGAGAGTTGCTATAAATATCTTAGAACATATAAGTTCTTTTCCTTTTTTCCTAATCATCTTTGGGAATAGGCTTAGTAGTGATATTGCTGAGGCAAAGTATATAGGCAGCTTAATAACTCTTTGGGCATAATTCCAGATTGCTCTCCAAAATTCTTTTTCATGGTGTGAAGCTGACCCAGGAATCTTGAAATCTACCATAGCAGAAAAGAATGCTAGCAAATCCTACACAGCTGGAAAGACTTTGAGTAGAGATATAGAGATGGCTGCTATGACTTTCCTTTGAGGACCAATCTACCTAAATGCAGAGCCAGCTCATCATTAGGGTAACCACCAGATGATGAATAGTTCCTCTTACAGCCATTGCTGAAAATTCTCAATGAAGACTTCTGGATCTGGGATCAGAAGACCAGGGATCGAAGTTTGGTTCTGCCATTAATACCTTGATCTTCAGGCAGTTACTTCAATGCTTAGCATAGTGCCTGGAACAGAATAAGTGCTTAATAAATGTTTAATGAATGGGTATGTGCTTTTATCATTACTTCACCTCTCTGGTTCTCAGTCTTTATCTTCAAAATGAGGATAATTAATCAGACAACCTCTGGAATTGCTTCCCAGATCTCCATGTTTTCTCTACTCATACTCTAGAGGAGATAGTGAGGTTGATGATTTTGTCCAGCTCTGCCTCACTTAAATCCAATTCACAGGCAAGTCAAGACATTGCCTTCATGATGTCATTGGTCCCCTTCAAGAACAAAGGATCATCATCATCATCAACAAAACAACAACAATAACACTTACTTCCATCTCTGTCCTCACAGGGGCTCTGTTCCTGAGTTCCTCAGCTCTGATAGGTGAATTTTTGCTGTAACTTGCTAGGGCCCATTCCTCTATACTAACTTCCAATCTTGTCTTATAGCTTTCTCTTCTGAGTTGATCACATCTACCTCCTCCCCACCCTTAACCTGGACTCTAACACTGGGTCCTCCAGTTGTGATAGGTGAACTTTTACCTTTTTCTTGTTTTCATTCCACTCCCTACCCTGCTCCATGCCATTCCACAGGCATGTACCCTGTCTCCTTCCAATTATCCTTAATGTGGTGATATATATGTATATATATGCATTATACACACATATATACTTATGTATACATATGTGTGTGTATATATACACAAACACATATGCACATATATAGATAAAGATATATGTTTGTATATTTTGTGTTAGAGATGAGGGAAGAGAAGGAAGGAAAATCATTTCATTGTCAGAAGAGAATGTAGGAGATGATGTCAAGGTATTTTGAGATGAAGGGAGGAGAAGAGGGAACTTATATTGAATAGTATCAACTCTCTCCATAAAATAAGAGGCAAGATCTCCAAATGAAAAGGTGAGGCTTGAGGGGAGAAGAGGAGAATCTTCTATTCTCCAAGCCAAGCATCCCCAGGTCCCTCAAGTGATCACCATGTGATATGAACTCGAAGCCCCCTCACCATACTGGATATCTTCCTCTGGACACTCTCTAACTGATCAAGATCCTTTCTAAGATGAGGTGCCCAGCACCACAGAACAATTTGAAGGATGAGCTGCTCTTAGTCCCAATAGCTAGCATTTATATAGCACTTGAAGGTTTGCAAAGCACTTGTCCTCATAACAACATTGGGAAGTAGATGCTGTTGTTATCTCCATTTTACTGGGTAGGAAATTGAGGAATACATAAGTCAAGTCACTTGCCCAGGGTCACACAATTAATAAGTGTTTGAGGCCAAATCTGAATTCAGGTTCCCCTGACTCTAAGTTTGTTGTGCTATCCACTGAACCACCTAACTGCCTCAGAATTTATTTCTAAACATTTTGGGCACTAATCCCATCAGGCATCTTTCTTCTGGCTTCACATGTTTTGTTTTGTTTTGTTTTGTTTGCTGTTTTTTCCCTTGCCTTCAATAAATAGTCCATTGTGGACAATCCATGTAGAAAGCCTTCTCTTTACTTTCTGGGAGTTCCTCATTTCCCAGCTTGGCAGAGCTGGGAGGGAGATCAGAGTTAGGGGCCTGGCTAATGACTTCTCTAAGGTCAATGTACTATTTGAAACCATGACAGAACATTTGCATTTGGGGTAGGAAGCAGGGGAAAATGGCAGCATTTATGAGGTTCAGGTTCCTTCTTTCAGCGTAGCAGAGGTGATCTGGGAATTTTTTATTTGTTGGACAGCTCTTTAGGAGGCATCGAGTCCAGAAAATGAAAGGGTCTTCAGATCATCCCTAAAATATTAGCATACAGAAATCTAACTCCCATTGTCACCTATAATGGGAGGTGCACCTAGTTAGGTAAGCATTTATTAAGTGCTTACTGTGTACTAGGCTCTGTGGGATACCTTGAAATCATTGCCTATGAAAGAAAATTCACTACTATTTGATATTCCCATAGTACCTTCTCAGTCCATCCCATGGTCTTGCCCCCCAAAGAGTTCAATGTCCTTCACAAATTCTGTCTTACTCATTCTTATTTTTTTTCCTGAGGGGATGGTGGCAGTACAGAGTTATTTCTCCTTCCACCAACTCAGCTCAATAATTGTTTCTCAGGTTATATTCTTAGAGAAGTATGTGATATACAGACAGAACACTTATTAAGCACTTGCTGTGTTCCAAGCACTGTGCTAAGTGCTGGAGGCACAAACAAAAGCAAGGCAGTTCCTACAGTGAAGGAACTTTCGTTATAATGGGGTGTATTACTTTCTGGGAGTTCCCAGGGCAACTAGAAGTGAAGAGCATAGTATGGAACAGTCAAGATGTGTCACGAAAACTGACCTTCCAGAGCCTGGGGACCCCAGGGCAGAGGCTCTGTGAGGTTAAGGGATGTTTCTAGGATCATAGTCAGCATGTGTCAGAGGTAGACGCTGACTCCAAATCTTCTGTCCGTTTGTGGACTGGCTGAGGTCAGCCCTCTAATGATTACGCTACTTTGCTTTTCATGATCACTTTTATAAATGCTGGAGTGGGGATTTCTTCCTAGGCAGGATAGCTGTGGTGGAAAAATTGAGCAATTTTCCCATTTGGGCAAGATCACATTGTAAATCAGTGGTAGAAGAAAGATCAAAACTTGGGGTTCTCATTTCTTACATGGTGCTGATCCTCAATTTACAGGTTCTTGGGGTTAGAGCTGGCAGGGACCTCAGAGAACATCAACCATAACCTCATTTCATAGATGAGGAAACTGAAGGCTATAGAAGGCAAGTAACTTGCACAAAGTCACACAGCTAGTCAGTGGCAGAGTTTGGATTTGAACTCAAGACCACTGATTCCATAATGTTTTCTTAGCTGTACCCATAACTGCATCATCCCTAAATCCCAGGCCAGCAGTTGTCAGATGTAGGATGTGTCATCATCATCATCATCATCATCTTCTTCTTCTTTTTCCTCCTCTTCTTCCTCCTCTTCATCTTCTTTCTTCTTCATCTTCTTCTCTCCCTCCTCCTCCTCTTCTTTCTTATCTTCCTCCTCTTTCTTATTTGTTCAGTTGTTTCAGTCATGTCTGATTCTTTGTGGTCCTCATTTGGGATTTTCTTGAGAAAGATATTGCAATGACTTGCCATTTCCTTCCAGCTCATTTTATAGATGAGGAAACTGAGGCAAACAAGGTTAAGTGGCTCATCTAGGGTCACACAACTAGAATCTCTGAGGACAGATTTGGACTCACAAAGAAGGTCTTCCTGACTTCAGACCCAAACTCTATCCACTACACCACCTGACTATACATGGACATGTCTACATCATGCTAGAAACACATGCTCAATTAAACCAATTGATTCTTTCAATTATGTCAATAGCCAGTGAATTTGCTTTGTTTGACCAAACATATTTATCACAAGGCTTGTTTTTCTTTTTTTTTTTTAATAGTGGAGGTGGGGAAGGTGGGGCCATTTCTGGGGAAAAAATAAAAGATGAATGCAAGCTCTTTGAGGGAAGGAGTTATTGTTATCTTTTTTTCTTTTATTCTCAGTATCCTGGGACAGAGAAGGCACTTAATAAATATTTGGTAAATTTAATTTAATTGATTGACTGATTAAAAAAACCCAGAAACTTATAATTAACAAGATCCAAGCTTTGAAATTTAGTGTTGTCCATTTATTAGTAATCGCTTGATTGCTAAATCCAATGACTCTTTCTCAATTCTCATCCCTCTTGATGTGAAACCCAGCCATTAGAGGATTTCAGTCTAGAAGAGATTTTTTTTTGATTTCCCAATTCTCTCATCTTACAGATGAGGAAATGGAACCCCAATAAGTGGACCAACCTCCCTAAAGTCACGCAGAGAGGTAGTAAAAGAACGAGTGTTTGACTCTGTCTCTGAATCCAAGACTCTGTTACATTGTACCACATTACTACTCATTTAACAAGTGGGAAAGTCATTTAACCTCTGAACCTCTGTATCCTCACATGTAAAATAGGAATAATGATACTTTTATTATCTGCCTCATAGAGTTATTGTGAACTCTGCATCAGCCTTAAAGTGCTAGAGGTGTCTTTTGGCAGCATACCAACATAGTCAGACAGATAGAAACTGCCTCCAATGGATCCAGCAATAGCTAATATTTTGATAGTACTTTGTGGTTTGTGAGCTGCATTATATCCATAATCTCATTAGAGATTCTCAACCACCCTGGGAAATCGGTGCTTTTATCATTACCATTTGGCAAATGAGGAAAGTGAGGCAGACAGAGATAAATGACTTGCCAGGGTCACACAGCTGGTGACAGATTTGAACTCAGGTCTTGCTGACTCCATGCCTGGAGCTCTAATCCACTGAACCACCTGGCTGTTGGAAAGATACTTGGAGGTCATATTGTGGAGAACTTCACATGTCAGACTGAGGATTTTGAATTTATCTGTTAAGTAATAGAGTTAAAATTTATGAGTCCAGGAAAAACGAATTCTGTCTTAAATATTCCTTACCATGTATTAGATACATGGACATGGTATTATGGAATTACAACTGGAAGGAATCTTAGGAATGGGAACATTGGAATGAACCCTGCCTCTGGAGTCAAAGGACGTGGGTTCAACTTGCCTCTGATGTTTGTTGTCCACATGACCTTGGCCAAATTATTCAGCCTTCCTGGGGCTCAATTTATTATAACCGTAAAATAAAGGAGTTAGATAAGATTCAATTCAACTCAAAACAGGTGGTTCAATCCCCTTGATTTTATAGATGAGGCAAACAAAACTTAGAGACCTCACCCGAGGTCACACAGTAGTAAGTGGCATTGCCTGAATTTGAACCTAGGCCTTTTGGTTCTACAACCAACACTCCCCCACTGGGCAGAAGATTAGATTGTATAACCTCAAAGATTATTTCCAATTCTAGGATTCCATCCTATGAGAATAGAAAGGCATTCCTTAACTGAACAGATAGAATAATACAAATAAAATATAGAAGAAACCCAACGCTAAAACCCGACCCTCTAATGTCTGAGTCCCGACTCTCCCCCAGCTCAGCCCTGCCTGTTCAGACTGTGGCTTTGGGCCAATCTTCGAGCCTTTCTACCTCAGCCTCCCTGTTGGGTAAACGGCGACTGTTACGCTGTGATTAATTTCTCTCATAAGGGGGTTGTTTGTATTAATTAAAGGTTGTGAAGAGCTTTGAAGATGAAAAGTGCTGACTTCTTATGCTACTGGGAGGCACCAAGTCATGGAATGTGATAAAACTGCTTCCCTAGATAAATGAAGAAAAGTGAGCCACTCTGCATGAGGAACTTTGTGCATAGGGCTGAGACCTCAGCATTGGAAGAAGAGGAAGGGATTCTTCCTGAAGAAGGGAAAAGTAGTTACATCCAGAAGCTCCTCGAGGGGAGGGATGGTTTCATTTTTTACTTTGGTGATCCGCATAGCAAGCACTGAAGAAATATTTGCTGAATGGCACCAAATTGTACCTAACCTAAACAGTTAAAGAAGTTTAAATGGAGTTTAAATGGCCTTAGTGACATACTCATTTTTCTAAATTAATCAATACACTTCATTTTCACCCATAGATGCTTCCCCCTAAAATGCTCAAACAATCCCCTTTGCATAGCACATATAACATAGATATGGAGCTGGAAGGGGCCTCAAAGGCCCTCAAAATCTGGGCCACTCCCTCAATTTACAATAGGGGAAACTGAGGTACAGGGATATTAAGAACCTGGCCCAAAGTCTCAGAGGTGGGATTGGAACCCAGGTTCTCTGACCCAGAGCCAGTGTGCTTTCCCTGATTCTCCCCTAAATGGTTTAATAAAAAAGGAGGTGTGTACCCTTTATCCTTTGACTTTGATGAAAATATGCCATCATGAACCACTGCAACTGACCGGAATCCCATTGTTTCCCCACATTGGCTTTTATGTTCAAAAGGTCTCAGCTGCTGGGTGCATTTTTTTTTTTTGCTTGTGGTCAAAGATGATGTGTTCTCCTCTCTCTTTCTCTCTGCCGGGTCCATTTCTCCCCCTGTCTCAACCTCATACACTTCCTTCAGGTCATCTTTTCTCATAGCGCTGATCATTTTCAGTTATTCTTCACCCCCCCCATCCCCAATCAATAAATAAACACTCCAAGTGGCCCTTGTTGACAGAGGTGGGACAATCTACTCTTTATTAGTATTTCAGGAACCAGAGCAAACACGTCAGGGGAACCCAAACAGCCAATGAATATTGAAGGATATTAATTTACTTCCTTCAATCGTCTTTATGAACTCTAAAAAATAAACACATACTGGGAACAAAGGGAGAAAATGTCAGGCTTGAAGCTGGCTTGCTGGCTGTGGGCTGGGCTTTGCAGCTGACCGTGTCTTTACCTGCCTTGTTATAAGGTCATGTTTCTGCTTCCCCCACGAGTATTCACCTTTCAAGAAGGACACAAGGCTTGTGTGCTCCTGGTCCCTAGGAAGGTCATTGGGTTTGGGCCTGATTTTTCAAAGACCCCGATGAAAGGAAAACCAAACAGCCCATGAAGCCTCTGAGTCCAAGGTGGAATTTCAAAAGGACTTTTTTTTTTTTTAATGTGGCCTTTTAAAATGAAACTTTCTGTCTTTTGTGACTCGTGTCAAACCCATTCTGGACTTGGCTCAGTTTACAGATCTGTTTTTTATTGTCCAAATTCCAAGAATCACAGAATCTCAGCGTTGATAGGAACCTCAGACCAGAGGTCAGCTCTTTAATTCGTATCCAATCTAGTCCCCTTCCTACTTCTGCCCCCTGATCCCACTCTCCTGTAACTATTTAAGGAAATTCCAGACTGTATTCAACTCCCTCCCTCTTTTCCAGTCAGCCTCTCCCCAAACCTTTCCTCTTCCTCCCCACCTTAGTTTTGGAGTGATGAGCCATTAGTAGGCTAATTCTTCCATTGTACCTGGACAGGATATGTCAATTTATGCCCCTATGACCCCACTCTACTTTCCTATAATTCTGTGAACCAAAAGTGCCCCTCCCTCACTCTCATTCCTCTATATGTGTTAGAATTGAAGTCTGTTGAGGGCAAGGAATATAATTGTTTGTCCTTTCATTTTTATTTACATAAGCACCCCCATAAGATCATAGATTTTGATCTGAAAGGGGTCATAAAGGTCATCAAGTTCAGCATCCATATTTTATAGATAGGGAAACTGAGGCCTGGAGTAGGGTCACAACCTTTGAAGAATTCTGTGCTCTCTCCTTTTGGAGATCTTCCAGGACTAGGAACATTTTCTTTCTATGGAATCTAACTTTTTCTCTTTGCAGCTTCTCCACTAGTTCTACCCTCAGGGGGCCAAGCAGGAGAAGTCTGGGAGGCAATGGAGTTCAGTGGGATTGAATCCTGATTGTGGGGTCAAAGGAGTTGGCTTTGAGTCCTGCCATGAACACTTCTAGCAGGGAGATGGGGCAAGGTCTCTCACCTCTGGTACTCATTTGCCTTTTCTCTGAACTGAGGGAGTTCGATTAGGTGGATTCCAAGGACCTTTCCAACTCTCAATTTGTGATCTCATTCCAACTTCCCTTGTTCAGTAGTTTCAGTTGTGTCTGACTCTTAGTGGCCCCATTGGGTTTTCTTAGCAAAGGTACAGTAGTGGGTTTGCCATTTCTTCCTCCAGCTCATTTTGCAGATGAGGAATCTGAGGCAAGCAGGGTTAAGTGACTTGCTCAGGGTCACACAGCTAATAAGTATCTGAAGTCAGATTTTAACTCAGAAAGATGAGTCTTCCTGATTCCAAGCCCAGTGCTTTATTCACTGCACCACCTAGCCTGCCCCAAATTTCCCTTTTAAAGGTCAGAACAACAGATATAATTTCAACCATTGGTCAGGTATGTGGTGCAGGAGGTTCATGGTTCATTTAGCAGCAGAAGCAAATGCTGTCTAAGTTCCCTTCCAGTTTGGGGATTAAATGGAGACAAGGAATTTGTCTCCATTTTGAATTTTGAATGCTTAAAGCCAGCTATTCTCTCTCCCTCAAATACCCTGCAGGCTAAATATTCTGGGTTCCTTCCTCATCTGACTTGATCCTGATGCTTTTCTTTATGCTGGTTGCCTTCCTCTAGACATGATCTGTCAATGCACTTCAGAGAGAATCTGATTGGGGCAGAGTACATGGGTATTAATAATAATAATGGCTAACATTTATAGAGGGCATTTCAGTGGGGTAGTGGGTAGAGCACCAGGATTGTAGTCAGGAGGACCCAAGTTCAAATCCAAGCTTCAGAAACTCACTAGTTGTGTGACCCTGGACAAGTTACTTAATCCTGTTTGCCTCAGTTTCCTCATCAGTAAAATGAGCTGGAGAAGGAAATGGCAAACCACTCCAGTACCTCTGCCAAAAAAACCCAAATGGGGTCACAAAGAATTGGATGCAATTGAAATAATACAACAACACTCATATAACAATATTATGTTCTAGGCACAATGCTAGGGACTTTAAATATATATCATTTGATCTTCACAACAGCCCTGGGAGGTAAGTATTGTTATTAATTCCCATTTTACAGCCAAGGAAGACAACAGTTAAGTGACTTGCCCAGGGTTACACAGGTAGTAAATCTTTGAGGCCAAGTTCAAACTCAGGTCTATCCTGACTCCGGGTCCAATGCTGTTTCCACTAACTCACCTACCTGCCTCTTCACCTCTATAGTCCTGAGCACTATGTCTCTCTTAATGTAGGCTCAGATCACATTAGTTCCCTTAGAGGCTGATGACTCATATGGAATTTGAGATCCATTTAAACATCCAGACCTTTTTCTGATGAATTGTCTTCTAAATCACCCTCTCTTCTACCCCCACCCCCATCATGTACTAATGAAGCTGATTCCTTCTCAGGGGTGAAAAATACCTCTCTTGGGCTACAAAGACTTATCTGCCAATTCTGCCTCAGTGAGATTTTTTGAATCCAAATGAACTCACCTTTCATTCAGATCTCTTCCACAAGCTTTATAGGTATCCTCAAGGACCAGTAGAGACCTTTTTTCAGCATTGGGTCCTGAAAAGTGATAAGCTTCACCTTCTGTCTAAAAGCAGTCACACTGACTTATTTGGAGCTTTATAAGAACTTTTCAGAGCAATTCTAATCTAGATGAGTCTGGAGCTGCCTTGCTCTGAGTCATAAAATTCACATAAAAACATATTTTCCTTCAAGCATGTTGATCTGAATTTCATAGAATCCACTAATGGTTTAATCATAATGGGAAAATTTGATTTTTCTCCCCTTTAAATAATGAACCAAACAAAAAGAAAGTTATAGGATAACTTCTTTATGTATTTATCATGTATTTAAGAGAAATAGCCAGTTATATGTCATAGATTTGCAGTTTCATATACAATCATCTTTTTTCCTATTTTATCATGTTAGGGAAATATTTTTTTTTATTTCTTAAGTTCAGAATAAAGTAAATTAAATTTAAAAAATAATGAACCAAGCAAGATACTGATGCTATCATCCCCACCCCCAAGATTCGACTAAAGCTCAATTTTAACCAAGTAGAGATGTTCTTCAGAGGACTGAATAGAGGAAGTAAGAGTGGTTTTTAACTCATGCCACTTTGAGGCAAACCCTGGCATCACTATTTTTAGGTGTCATCTTAAAAAAGGGTATCTTCTTTGAAATATTTTTAAAAAAGAAATGAAACCCAAGCCCAGGACTTTGGGTGAAATCAAAAGGAAATCCTTAGGTAGCTTGATGTTCTTCAATATTTCTCTCCAAAGCCACTCATGCTCTTTCCAACCTCATCCTTCTTGACTTTTCTGTAGCCTTTGCCACTGTGTCTAGATGTTGTCAACTCTCTTAGGTGTCAGGACATCACTCTTCCCTGAATCTCCTCCTGCCTGCCTATCTGCTGTTTCTCTCTTTCCTTTACTGAATCATAACTCATTTCAATGGAATTTGAAATTCAGGCTCTGTCCTGAACCATCTTTTCTCTCTATACTGATTCCTGGTGATCTCATCCTTCCATGAGCTTCCATGAGTCCAATTATCTTCTAAATGAAGATGATTCCCAGAGCTATGTCTCTATTCCCAGTTTTGAACCCTGGTCAAGTCACTTATTCCTGTTTACCTTAGTTTCCTTCTCTGTAAAATGAGCTGGAGAAGGCAATGGCAAACCACTCCAGTGTCTCTGATAAGAAAACCCCAATTGGGGTCACAAAGAGTTAGACATAATTGAAACAAGTGAACAACAAAACTGTGACCCTGTGTAATGGTAATGAGAATTTGCCCTGGGAAAGTCACTTATCTCTGATTAAATTTCCTCATCTGAAAGATGGAGATTAATAATAGCACCACCTTCCTAGATTGTTATGAAGAGAAAGTGAGATCATATTTGCAAAGCATTTAGCACAGGGCTTGGTACATTCCTGTTTAGATATATCCAACTCTCCAGGACCTCATGGACACCAATACTATCACATGGTAAGGATACTGGAGTAGTTTGTCATTTCATTCTCCAGTGTATTAAGTCAAATAGAAGTTAAGTGACTTGTCCAGGGTCACATGGCTAGTAAGTGACTGAGGCTGGATTTGAACTCAGGAAGTTGAGTTTTCCTGACTACAGGCCTGGTGCTCTATTCACTGAGCCAGCTTACTGTGTCTGCCTGCTACACAGGAGGTACTTAATCAATGCTTGTGAATTAAAAAAAAAATTAAACTCAACATCTCCAAAAGCAAATGCATCTTTCCCTTCAAACCCACTCCTCTTTTAAACTTCCCTATTTCTATTTCTGCCATTCTTGCAGTCACCCAGATTCAAAATGAGTTGCCTTAGAATCTTCACTTTCTACAATTCCTCTCTCCCAAGCCCCAAACCCATTACGTCAAATCTTGTTGATTCTGCCTCCACAGTACAGGGTGTGCCCAATGTTGAAAAGATGTGTTAAAGTTCAACTACAAATTTAGACTTAGACTTTGGGGGACACCCTTTATATGTCACATTCAGTCCTCTCTCCTCATATGGCCATCCCACAGCACAGGTCCTCCTCACTACATCCTTGACTCACAGCTACCTTCAACTAGGCACTCTGGTCTCTTTCTTTCAATTTTTCCTTCCTTCCTTCCTTCCTTCCTTCCTTCCTTCCTTCCTTCCTTCCTTCCTTCCTTCCTTCCTTCCCCTCTTCATTTCCTTCTTCCCTCCTACTCTCCTTTCTTTCTTCTTTCCTTCCTTTTCTTCACTCCTTCCTTTTTTCCTTATTCCCTTCCTCCCTCCCTTCCTCACTTCTTTTCTTCCTCCTTCCTTTTCCCTCGTTCCCTCTTTTGCTTCCTTCTTTTTTCTTTCCTTCCTCTCTCCCTCCTTCCTTCTTTCCTTCCTCATTTCTTTTCTCCTTCCTCTCCCTCTTTTCCTCTTTTCCTTCCGTCCTTTCTTCCTTTTCTCCTTTCTAACATCCCCATCCCTCCCTCCCTCTCTCCCTCCTTCTCTAACTCTTTCTCTGTCTTCCTTCCTTCCATACTGGGGATTATCTTCATAGGAGCTGATGAAATTACCAAGTGAGTATAGAAAGAGAAGAACAGAATGCTCAAGACAGTACCTTGGGGAACAACCCATGGTGAGTAGGCATGAAAACCAAGAGAGGACAGAGTATCCAGGCAGAGCTGGTAGTCCACAGTGTCAAATTCTCTCTGAGGACAACAGAATTAGTCCTCCTCCATATGACTAGATTTTGCGATTAAGAGATCACTGAGGGGACAGGTAGGTGGTGCAGTGGATAGAGCACTGGTGTTGGAGTCAGGAGGACCTGAGTTCAAATCCAACTTCAGATACTTGACAGTTATTAGCTGTGTGACACAAAGCAACTCACTTAACCCCGATTGCGAGAGAGAGACAGAGAGACAGAGAGAGAGACAGAGAGAGAGAGACACAGAGAGAGAGAGAGACAGAGAGAGAGAGAGAGAAAGAAACAGGAGAGAGATCATTAGGAATTTGGAAGAGTAGCTTCAGCTGGATGCCACATGACACTGTTGGCCATATTAAGCTTGTGGTCTACTCAAACCCCCAGCTCTTTTTTCAGATGTTTTGCTTCCTACCCATGTTGTTACTATTTATTATTTGTGAAGTCTATTTAAAAAAAAATCTCAGTGTAAGATGATAAGCCTACATACAGCAAGTATTTGTTACAAAATTTTGTGAAATCTGGAGTAATTTTGATAATGACTTTCTTCCTTTTTGAAAGTCTTTCATTTTAGAAAGTGCTAATTCCACATGACTCTTTGTATCTCATCCCAGGTTCCTTGCATTTTATTTCCATAACAACTTTGGCATTCCCATAATATACACAGTAGATATACATTTATATAATATACAAAGTAGATATACATTTAGGCCCTTTGTAATCTCTGGCTGGGGACATGGGAGCAAGACCTCATGGTTCAATCCAAACTCTTCAGAAATAGGAAAATATTATTAAATATGTCTGACAAAGTTCTTTGTGAATCTGGGAGATATTCACAGAATCACAGAATTTGAGAACTGGAAGAGAGAGAGACCTCAGTGGCTGTCTAATCTAACTCATACATGAAAAGAATTCCCACTGTAACATCCCTGAGAAGAGCCCATCAAGCCTGAACCTGAAGACCTCCAAGGATGGGAAACACTACCTCCAAGGCAGCCAGTTCTAATTGTAAGGAAGTTCTGGTATCAAACTAAGCTTTCCTCTTTGCAACTTTCACCCAATGGCCCTGGACCTGCCCTCTGAGGCCAATAGAATTAGTCCTCTACCATATGACAACCTTTCAAATACTTGAACATAGCTATCATTTCCTCCTTAAGGCTTTTTTTCTCTAAGCTGTTCATCAGTTAATCAGTCAATAAGCATTTATTTAAGGCTTACTATGTGCCAGGCATAATTCCCTCAACTGATCCTCATATGGCATGAATTTAAGGCGTTTGACCATGCTGGTTGCCCTCCTCTGGACACTTTCCAGTTTATCAGTCCCTTTCTTAAGTCAAGGCTTCAATTACTGGAACACAAAACTACAGATGAAGTTAACATGCAACTCCAATTTGAATGAGTTTTTTTGGCTATGTAGCTCATATAAGCTTTGGGTATCCTTCTCCAAAATCCTACTCTCACAGGCGAATTGAGTCCCCAAAGCTAGGCTTTACTTTCCATTAAGTATTCTAGAGGTACTCATAAGAAATCCTGGGCGATTTTCCAATTCAATTGGCTCAAGTCCCTACCGGTGAACTTTTACCCAAGATTATTAGATGAGAATCAATTTAGTTACCAGCCTAAAATAACTTTTTAAAAAATGTATTAACTAAGGTGTTACAATTAGAAGAGTTGGTATAAAACATCTCACCAATAGTCTGCCTCAGACTCTTCCACACAGAGCCCAAGAGGAAGTGGGCTCAAACTTAGAGAGCATATGGCAAAGGGGTAGCTTACAGCTCCTTTTTTCCTACTTGAGGAATGCTCAACAAGTTCCTCTTAACTATCATCAACCTGTCCCCGTGTATCCTTGACTTAATATGGCTCAGTTTCCTCATCTTTGAAACAAGGGGTTTGGACTAGATCAGTGAGGTCAAACACAAATGGAAATGGGTGCCATGAAACTCTACATAAGGAAACCTATGGGCCACGTATTCACTTAGAAAACTACCTATGAACATTTTTTTTGTTTGTTGTATTTTTATTTATTTTGTTAAACACTTCCCAATTACATTTTAATATAGTTTTGGGATTCACTCAGGAGTATTGCGGGCCATATCTAGTCCTTTGACTTCATTTGATACCTATGGACTAGATATGAGCCTACATGACATTTAAGGTCATTCCTATCTTTAAATTTATAGTTGTATGACCTCAGTTCAAATTCTGGTTCTATGTACTCTTTTTTTTTTTTTTAAAGCAATTGGGGTTAAGTAACTTGCTCAAGGTTACACGGCCAGTTATTTCTGGGTGGGTGCTAAGTGTCTGAGCCTGGATTCGATCCCCAGGTCATCCTGACACTGGGGCCAGTGCTCTTACTCGCTTGTGTCTATGTACTCTTAACTTGTGTGAATTTAGGCAAATCATCTCACCTTTTGGCCTCAGTTTCCCCATCTGTAAAATGAAAAGGGTTGGCCTCGGTGGTCTCTATGGTCCCTTCTAGCTCTTAAATTTATGGTTCTATGATAATAATAGTATTTATTAAATGCTTTACTGTTTTCAAAGATATTTACAAATATTATCTATTTTCATCCTCACAAGAACCCTAGGAGATAGATGTTGTTATGATCCCTTACAGATGCAGAAACTGAGGCAGACAAAGGCCACATGACTTGCATAGGCTAACACATCTAGTAGATGTTTGAGGTCATATATGAACTCAGGTCTTCTTGACTCCAGGCCCAGTTCTCTATCCACCAAGCACCTAGCTGCTAAGGGTTGGATCATCCTCTATTGAAATTTTTGGCCCTCGTACAGCCCTGGTGTGAGACAGATGTGCCATTTATTATTTGTAAGGTACTTAACCTCCCTAGGACACCTTTTACTCATCTAAAGAAGGGTAAGGGTTTGAAGTGGATGATCACTGGGGTATCTTTCTGCTCTCAATCAAGGTTCCTATTTCCCAGCAGAAGTAGTTTCCTGTGTTTCTCAACTGGCCTGGAGTGACCCGTGTAGAGCCAGCATGGCCCCACCTCCTACCTCTCCCCACCTTCCTCATCTTTTCAGGAAGAGCCCACAAAGCTCAGTGCAAACAGAGAGCCACTGTATGGAGGAAAGATTGTGGAATGGCACATTTAGCCACAAATATTGGAAATCACAAATGCAGGAAGGTCCAGGGTCTCCTGGATTGTTTTTTGGAACATGGACAGTCTCCTCACCAGAGGCTGGTAGATGGTGCAGCTTGCCTGAAGTCCTAAGAAGGAAGACCTAAGTTCAAATCCAGTTTACTAGCTCTGTGATCCTGGGTGAGTTACTTAACCTCTATCTGCCTCAGTTTCCTCAACTGTAAAATGGGGATAATAATAGCACCTACCTCAAAGGGTTTATGTGAAGATCAGATGAGAGATAATTGCGAAGTGCTTAGCACAATGACTCTGCACAATGGTACGTGCTTAATAAATTCATATTCCCTCCGCTTCTCCCTCCTTCTCCCTCACCCTCAAAAGGTAATGTAGCTAGTGTTAGTGACCTGGCCGTGAAGTCAGGAAGATCCGAAATCAAATCCTGCTTCTGACATGTCTTTGCTATGTGTCCTTAGGAAAGTCACTCAAACTCTCTGAACCTCAGGAAACATCCATCTCACCTTCTAGGTGGGCCTTCCATGATGGGATTTCCACCAATGAAATAACAGATCCTTGCTGTGTGGTCAGTGACTGGCAGCCATCTCAGACCCAGCATATTTGATCAAAGGTAGGACATTGTACTCTTCACAAGTAGGTCATGGGCCCAATCCCACTTTAATCTGTCTACTTTGCCCTTCACAGCCCCAGCTAATTTTGATCCAAGTGGACTGAGGCCATAAGATTTCAAGATAGGACAAACCCAACACTTGCTTGAGCCTGGCACCCTTCCAACACCACCTGGGAATGTTCTGGAAAGACATAAGAATTCCAGAAAAACAGTGATTTTTAAAAGCCTTTAGGTGCTTGTCATAACTGTTAGGATTGGAAGATCTTGGAAGAGACCTTAGGAATCATTTGTTCCCACCCTTACTATTAGAGATGAGTAAACTGAGGCAGTAGACTCCAAGTTCCTTGAGGGCAAGAATGCCTTTTCATTTTGTCTTCACATTTGTCTCCAGCTCTGTTCATATGTATATGTATATATATATATATATATAATCTGTGTGAGTGTATACATACATATAAATATATACATGTACACACATACACACATAAATATGTACAAATATATACATATATACATGTATATGTATATATGAACATACAAATATATATATTTTTAATTACAAAAAAATTTTTTTTGAGGTTTAGGCATTTCATTGTGTGGTCAACTCAGGGATGGAAACCTTTCCACTCTGGTAGATAAGCATTTTGTCACATTTACAGAGTTGCCCTGCAGCATTGAGTGGTCAAGTCACTGACCTGAGGTCATTCAGCCAGTGCATGTCAGAGATTGTACTTGAACCCAGAGCATTTGGCTTTCAAGGCTGGAACTGAAGCAGTTAGTATGGGGCAACAGAAAGATTGCAGAAGTCGGACCCTTGACCTTGAAATGTAGGGACTCTATTTCAAATCCCATCTCTCTCCTGGACAAGTCTCTCCTCCTCCTTTGGGCCCTACTTTCCTTATCCATAAAATGGGGGCTTGCATCAGGCAGTGGAATGGGTTCTGGATTTGGAACCAGAGGACCTGGGTTTATAACCTGGCTCTACCACTTTGCATTTCAATAATCTTGATCAAGTCCTCATCTGTTTCCTCATCTGAAAAATAAGGGGGATCAGCTAAGTGACTTCTAAGTTCCTTCCAGCTTTAAATATGTGATACTATGACCTTTATTCCACACTGTCTCTCATCCTGCACATAGTAGGGGCTTCATAAATGCTCCCTGAATTAAGTGGAATTGTGAGCCACTGAGGGGAAGTGATTTGTCCAGGGTCAAAGAGCTAGTATTTAAGTAGCAGAATCAAAATGGGAATCCAGGTCTTTGAACATCTACAGGGTCCTCTCCACTATGCTGCCCTTATTTGGAACCCAGGAAAATAATAGAACACTCCCCCCAACCCCATACCCGCAGAGGAGGAAAAACAGGGTGTCCCTGTTGACTCAGCCATGTTGTCAGAAGCACATTTTCCTCCAAAAAGAGCAGGAAACTTCAAGAAGTGACTTGTCCTTGGTTAGCAGCCATGCACCCAAAGCCCCAACTAAGCCCCTTGGAGCTCCCTCACTGGTTTGAAAAATGGAAAGTTATCACAGTGCTACTTCTCCAGGATGGAACAGAGTTCTAGAAAACTGTCCCGAGCTTTCTCAGGCTAATCACACTCCAGCCCTCATCCTCTGAGCCCAGAGCATTGTCTTCCCATGCTGGGCTTTACTTTTCAATCTGCCACCTCTTGGAATGAAGGATTCAAAAAGCCTACTCTTTCGATAGATTAGAACAAGACCTTGCGTTTGGTCCCCCAAGAAACCTAGGTGGTTTCCTCTGGGGGCCAAGTAAACCAACGAGGGTTAACTTCTCACCTTTACCTGAACTATTTCCTTCTTTTTTTTTTTTTTTTGGTGTTATTCACAGAGCACCACCGTGGCTCCCTGGGCTTGACTGTCGTAGTAACCACATTGCTGGCATGGCTGTCTCACGCAAACACCGGCAAGATATGAGGCTAGATCAACAGACTCAGATGGGTTGGTTCAGCCAAGTATAAACTAGCCATAGGAAAACCCAGTTGAAAACAGAGGACAAATAGAGCAGGGAGGCAAGCCACAGCTTGCAGGGGGAAAGCGCCTGCAGTGCAGGTTTATCTAAGGTGTGGCCTAGCTTAAGCTCCAGTAATTACCCAGGATACCAGAGCTGGTGGCTGGAAACTGAAGGGCTTTGGCAGACTTAACCCTGTCACTGCCACGAGCAGAGCCTTTCTGGGGAGGGCACCGTGTGGCCACACTCGGTCACAGCTGAGGAATTCAAACTTTTGAGCTTTTTAATCTGAAAAAATCATCATAATCATTACTTCCAGCTATCTGTCAAAGAAGCTGGTCCACACATGTGGGCTGATCTACCTTTTCTGACATCTGGGAGGGGTAATTCTTGGTATGTTTCCAAGACGCCATATGGTAACATGGATCTCACATAGCTCTTTCTTTCTATATAATTAATTAATTAATTAATATTTATTAATGTACCAGACACTCTGCTAATGGACTAATGGATTTCTCAAACACTCAGTCAACAAACATTTATTAAACACTGGCAGCAATAAACAGTGAAGTAGATGGAGCTCTGAACCTGGGGTCAGGAAGACCTGAGTTCAACTTTGAGCTCTCAGATACTTGTTAGCTGTGTGACCTTGAGCAAGTCACTTAACCTCTTTCTGCTTCAGTTTCCTCATCTGTAAATAGCTCTTATGTTTCAGGGTTGTTGAGAGAATCCAATGAGATAATAATTGTAACATGCTTAGCCCAGTAACATGCTTAGCACACTATATAAATGTTAGCTATTATTATGACTTAACCTCTGTTTGCCTCAGTTACCTCATTTGTAAAATTTGAATAGTAATAGTACCTACCTCCCAGATCCAATGAGATAGTAATTGTGAAGTGCTTACTGCAGTACCCGGGACATAGTAAGTCCTATATAATTGCTATCATCATCATCACCGCCACCACCACTACCATGATCACCACCGTCATCATCATCACCTACCAACTTCTAGGCACTGTGCTAAGCACTGAGGATACAAAGAAAGACAAAGATCTTGATCCCTGCCCTCAGGGAACTCAAATTTACTGGGGGAGAAAACATTCGAATGAGAACATATATATATATTATATATATATATATATATATATATATATATAACATACAGAAGAGCAACATATATCAGGTAAGAGGAGGTGATCTCAGAAGGAAGGCACTAGCAGCTGGTGGAGGGGCGGACATTGGAAATGGGAGGGAACCAGGAAGAGTCTCTTGTAGAAGGTGAGATTTAAGCTAAGTCTTGGAAGGACCCAAGAAAACCAGGATGTGGAACTAGGGAGTGAGAGCATTCCAGGCATAGAGGCAGTCATTGAAAAAGACATATGATCAAGAGAAATGGTGTCTTCTGTGAAGAACATCAAATAGACCAGTGTTACTGAATGATAAGATATAAGAAGACTGGAAAAATAGAATGGCACATCAAGAAATTTTTTTTGTGAGGGAAGATTAGATGGTTAATTTATTTGATATAAAGAGTTCCAGGATGAGAATACTGCTACCAATGCAGATTGACATCTGATCTGAGACTTGCCTTAGAGAGTCACCCAGGGAACTAAGAGGTTAAATGACTTCTCCAGGGCTACACTGCTAGGATGTGTCAGACTGGAATACAGGTCTTCTGGACTCAAGGTTTTACTTTCTGTCCATTGATATGAAAAATGAGAGACTTTTTGGCAACATTCAGCTTTAGAATCACTGGAAGTTTCTGTGTGAATTCTCCAAACAGATTTAACCTGACTTCTCTATTTCTAGACCCTGTTTATTTTCTGGGTGAAGTCTAGATCCAAACTATGTATGTTAATGAGTAAGTCAATCGGTTGCCTATCCAACTGCATGGAATCACAGAATTGCATGCATTTCATCTTCTTTCTTTTCTTTTTCTCTTCTCTTCTTTTCTTTTTGAAGGGGGGAAGGAAGGGCAGTTGGGGTTAAGTGACTTGCCCGAGGTCACATGGCTAGTAAGTGTTAAGGTTCTGAGGCTGGATTTGAACTCAGGTCCTCCTAACTCCAGGGCCAGTGCTCTATTCACTGCGCCACCTAGCCACCCCATCTTCTTTATTTTCTAGTATAAATCGTTAGGGGGATTTTTTTTAATGTTCATGGATATCCTTAAAGAAGCCCTGTAATATCCCATGTCTTGATGAAATAAATGAAGTGTTATCTATTAAAAGGAATGTCCTAGAAAACCTCACTTCTAATTGGAATCTCCTTCTTCAGAATTATAAAAGTTAGAAGCAGCTTTAGCAGCCTTCCGTTCTGGGTCACAGATTCAGGACAGAATGAGAAGGGAGCCTTGGGCAGTGTACAACAAAACGAGGAAGTTCAGAAGCCAACAGCAGTAGTTTGAATTCAGACCCCAGCTCAGAACATTATTTCCATCATCTAATCCAGCCTGCAGAAGAATAACAAAGGCAGGAATCCCAGACCAAAGAGCAACCTATAATTCTGCCCTCTGAACCAACAGAGCTTTCAAGATGATGATAGGACTAGAACTCATCCTTCCTAGACCAGTTCAAACTTAGGTCAGAAACTTACAGAACTCAGACTGGGAGTGGGGTGGGTTAGGCAGCAATCAGACTTTGCTTTGGATAAGACCCTTTAAGAGAACTGAAAGACTACAGGTCCCCAACTTGTCTTTTAGATCCTAGAATAACACAGCACTCAATACCCCAAGAAAGAAGCAATAGAAGTAGCCTAGACTTTCCCTTCAGAATGCCACAGAACTCAACCTTAACATCATATCCAAAGTCAGGAAGTAGGCTCGAGGAATGGGCAAACAAAAGAAGCTCACAATAATGAGCTATTACGGTAGCAGAGATGCTCAAGGCACAAGTGCAAAAGAAGAGAATGACTCCGAAATATCTACAAACATTATGTCAGAGAAAAATATAGCTTGGGCACAAATTTGACTAAAATTCCTGGAAGAGATGAAGCAAAAGTTAAAAAAAAATTAAAAAATTTTTATAATTTGAGAGCATTTGAAGAAAAATTGAAGAAAAATGAGAGCTATGGAGGAAAGATTTAGAAAGGGAACTAACAGTTTGGCATAAAGGTTTAAAAACCTTGCCCAAGCAAAAAACTTCCTGAAAATCAGAATGGACCAAATAGAAGCCAATGACTCCATGAGGCAACAAGAAGTATTAAAACAAAGTCAAAAAATTGAAAAAAAAAATGGAAGAAAATATAAAACATCTCATAGCAAAAGACAAATAAGCAAGCAAACAAATAAATAAAATGGCCTGGAAAGCAGATCAAAAAGAAAAAAAATATTTAAGAATCACTGAACTATCTATATGTCATGATAAAAAAGAGCACTGACATCATATTACTAGAAATCTTAAAATTCCCCGGATCTCTTAGAACCAGAAAACAAAGAGGAAATAGAGAGTTCACTGGTCACCTCCTAAAGGAAAGTTCAAAACGTAAACTCCTATGAAAATCATAGCTAAAATACAGAACTTCAAAATTGAAGAAAAAGTCCTAAACATAGCCAGAAAGAATTTTAAATGTCAAGGAACCACCATCAAGATCACACATGACTTAGCAGCCACCATCATAAAGGAGCAGAGATCTTGGAATATGATACTTCAAAAGTGAAAGGATATGTGTTTACAGCCAAGAATAATTTACTCAGTAAAACAATATAATGCTACAAGGGGGGGGGAATGGATTTTTAAAGAAATTGAGGACTTCTAAGCATTCCTAATGAAAAGACCAGAGCCTTAGAGAAACTCTGAAGTTCAAACACAAGAGTCAAGAGAGACATAAAAAGGCAAACATGAATGAACAATGACAAAGGACTAAATAAACATAAATTGTTAACATTCAAGCATGGGGAGATGATACACATATTCTCTTTGAATCCTAGCATCATCACATTTCATAGAGAAAGTCCAATTAAAGAAGGCCTAGGGGCAGCTAGGTGGTGCAGTGAATAGAAAATTGGCCCTGGAGTCAGGAGGTCCAATTAAAGAAGGCCCAAGAGTGGTTCTGTTATGTCTTGATGATGTTAAGATCTTAAGAAAAGAATGAAAAGAGAGGGGAAGATGAATACATTTTAGAGTGGAGGATGGAGATAAAAGAAGGTTAGGGAAAATTATCTCACATAATCTGTATATACAAGTAGATATCTATAAAAGAAAAAGGAGGGGTCAGGGAAGAAGCTAACACTTGTCACTTGACCTCACTATCATCTAAACTGGTAAAAAGAAGGAAGAATAAATATATGCACAGTTATATATTGCAGAAATACATGTCACTCAACAGAGAAATTAGAGGGAAAGGGGAGAAGGAGAAAGGTAATTAGAGAAAAGCCAGATTAAGGAAGGGATTAGCTCTAAGCAAAAGAAAAAAATCTAAGGATGTACAAAAATATTTATAGTTCCTTTTGAGGCTTAAAAGAAGGGGAATCTGATAGGGTGCCCATAAATTGGGGGATAGATGAATAAGTTATGGCACATAAATGTGATGAAATATTTCTGTTCTTAACTCTTATCAGCATAATGACCAAACAGGAATCCAGAAGACTAATGATGAAACATGCTACTCATCTTTCGAGAAGGGAAGGATTCATTGCAGAATGAGACATTTTTTTTATATGGTCAATGTGGGAATTTGTTTTGATTGATTATATATGTTTGTAATAAGTTTTTGTTTTTTCTTGTGTTCTCAGTTAAGGAGGGGAGGGCAAGAAAGCAGATCTTGGCTGATTAACACAATGAAATATTTTTAACATAAATAATTAATTTAAGAAACAAAAGAGAGAAAATGGATACCTGAGCATCTATAACTTTTTTCACCTAAATTTTGTCACAGAATTTTTTCTGTATTTAATTAGAACCTGATGCTTTCCCTTTGAAGTGCCTTTATAAACCTTCCTCACAAACTGCTGAAATAATAGAATTTCTATGTGGGTAGAGGTTCTACTTTCATTGTTTTTATTTTTATTTTTTTGCCTTTTGGAGGGCAATTGGGCTTAAGTGACTTGCCCAAAGTCACTTGACTAGTGAGTCAAGTGTCTGAGGTCGCATTTGAACTCAGGTCCTCCTCAATCCAGGGCTGGTGCTCTATTCACTTCTGCTCTCATTGTTGATGAGTATGGATAACTATAGAAACACTCAAAAATCTGTTCCTTGTATGACTGTTGTATTCCCACCTATAAATGCTCTTGGGATGATCTGGCTGGATCATAACATGAAGTGATAATAGCTAGAGGTTATGCTAAGCCCTCTACAGGCTCATTTGCCCTTAAATTGTTCTTCTGTTGCATGATTCCATAATGTTCTGCAAATCAGAGTTTATACTCCAAATCAATCTTGTCCTTGGCAATTAAATATTATCTTAGGAGATGAAATTTTGACTCCTGAGCCAGTTTCAGTGTCTTCATTGTTGTGAATATTTTGCAGTAAAGTTGTCTGGGAAATTGTGATAGTAATTTACTTTCAAAAAAAATTGAAATATAATGCAATACTTGTGGATCATTCAATAGATAACAAAAAAAGATTTACTGAGCCATCATAGGAGAAGAGCATTCCACAAGGATAGGCTTTGAGGACATCTTGAATTGATTCAGCTGAGCAAGGCTCCCAAGACTCTCATATCCCTCATGATCCACCAGCCAAGCAACAGTGTCTGGAAGATCCTTGTGACTGCTCTGTACCCCACTGATGAGGAAGTGAGGTCAATAGCCTGAACCTTTAGTCATCTGATCCAACCAAGAATTGAGGATGGTTTTAATACCTTTTAAGGAAAAATTAGCCTAAATTGCTTGAGGGAGGGATTAGGATATTGTTCCTACCATATATCCCCTCATCATTTCTTATAGTACTGCATAGTACTAGTATCCCATTACATTCCTGTGCCATAATTTGTTCAGCCATTCCCCAATTGATGGGTATCCCCTTAGTTTCCAGTTCTTTGCCACCACAAAAAGAGCTGCTATAAATATGTTCATATGAGTCCCTTACTTTTGTTCCTTTTCTCATTTTTTTTCCTGACTTAACAGTTTGCTAAAGGAGTCTCTTCTCATTTTTATCCCTTTTTTCTGATTTGATATTCACTCTCATCTTTGCCCTAACCAGTGAATGGTGCTGATTCTGGGATAACTTCTATGTCAAAAACCAATTGTTTCTTCTGGGTTAAAATGTAGGAAGTTTCTTTTTTTTTTTTTTAAAGAATATCATTTGGTGTTTGTCAATACAATGCCTCTGAGTCTCTTGTTTATACTTGGTAGTATTCACAGGGTACAATTATAAACAGGGAAGTGCTGCTAAATATTTAACAATCCATGGGGGGGAGGGGCGGAGTATGTTTGATACACTTTTACGTATAATATGTATTATCAACGTTTTTCTCTAGCACTTTAAGTCTACACAATAAACAAAACAAGAAAAAAAAACCTGATTTGTAGCATTTGCTAATTTCAGAGTTGTAAATACTCCCATTGAAAATTTAACAATCAGCTCTCCAGAGATGGTTTGGGTTGACTCTAGTACTACACTCTTGCATATAAGATTTCTAAGTTTTTGAGAAAACTTTAGCCACTTTTGTTTCTTCGTCTCACTCTGTATTTCCCAACGTAGTTTTTTTTTGCTGTTCTATGCCTCCCATCACAAAGGACAGTCAATGTGATGTCTAGAGTGCTGGACTTGGAGTCAGGAGAACCTGGGTTTAAGTCCCACCTTTAACACTTACTAGCTACGTGACCACATAGTACTTATTCAATTTTTAGGAGCCTTGGTTTTTTCATCTGTACAATGACAACAATAAAACCTATAGAACTCTGTACAGAGTTGTTGATCTATTCAAAAGAGATGAGATATGGAAAGTCCTTTGCTAACTTTGAAATATTGTATAAATATCAGCTGTTATCATGTCTACTGAAGGTCAAGGTCAATGATGATTGAATTTAGAGTAGCTTGCATTCCAGTCTCTATTTGGCAAGAGCAGGTGAGAAGGAGCCCACAATGTCCAGAGGCAGCCCATTCCACGCTGGGATACCTTGAACTGTTGGAGTTTTTCAAGTCTCAATCTGCCTCTCTGCAGCCTCCACCCATTGTTCCTAATTCTTCCCTCTGGGCCCAAGAAGTACAAGTTAATCCCTCTTCCACATGACAGGTCTTCAGATCCTTGAAGGTACTCTCATGTCCTCTCTGAATCTTCTCTTCTCCAAGCTAAACATCCTCAATTACTTCAGCAGACTTTCATACTGCATGATCTCCAGTCCTTTCACCATTATGATAACCCTCCTTTGTACACACTTCAGTTAGTCAAGGTCCAAGTCAAATCAACAAGCATTTATTTATGAGGCAGTTGGGCCTAGGGTTAAACCTGAGTTCAAATTCAGCCTCAGACATTTCCTAGCTGTGTGATCCTGGACAAGTCACTTAACTTCTATTTGTCTCAGTTTCCTCAACTGTAAAATGGGGATTATAATAGTACCTGCCTCCCAGGGCTGTTGTGAGGATCAACTGAGATATTAATTATAAAGCACTTAGCATACTGCCTGGCACATAGTAAGTGCTTCATAAATACTAGTTATGATAATTACAATTATTGTTATTTTTAAGCACCTACTATGTGCCAAGCACTGTGCTAAGCATTGGTGATACAAAAAAAAGGCAAAAATTATTCCCTGACCTCAAGGAACTCCCAATCTAGTAGGGGGAAGAGGGAGTCAGTATAGCACCCAGAACTGAACACAGTATTCCAAGTGTGGTATGAGCAGCACAGAGCAGGACTGTAATCACTAATAATTATAATCTTTGTTATTATTAGTCTTACACTAATATTTTTCTTTGATGCCTCATCACAGCATGGAAGGAACATTAGCTAGCTGAAGACCATGCCAGACAAAGGCAAACTCTTGTAGGTCCTACCAAATTGAAAAGACTTCAAGTATGGGTGTGGTAAAGGATCCTGTCACCAAGGATCAGCCCATCTAAGTGGCTCATTACCACATCGGCATCAGTGTAATGGATTTTTTGGCAAGGTGACTGATGAAGACTGTCTGCTAAGACATAACTCTGGTATAGTTTACAATGATGGAGGGAGGGCCCATTTGATGAAAACAGATTATTGAAGTTTTGAGGTAAGGCATGTTCCTATTACCATCATTACTGCTACTACTACCACTACTACTACCACCACCCCTAACAACAACTATGACTACCCTTGTTCTGAACACTATGCATTTCTTAATGCAATTTAGGAAAATGCTAATGGCTTGGGCTCCTCTTTGGGGCTGTTGACTCACACTTCATAGAATCAAAGAATCCCAGAATTTCAAAGTTGGAAGGAACTTTTGTAGCCACTGAGTCCATTCCATGCATGAATGAGAATCTGCCATATAAGATAGCCAATAGGTTGGCATCCAGTCTTTGCTTGAAGACTTCTAGTGAGAAAGAGCCCACTACCTCTGAAAGAAGCCCATGCCAGTATTGGTTAGCCCTGATTATCAGGGAACTTCCCCTTACATCAAGTCAAAATCTTCTGTTGTTCCTAATTCTGCCCTTTTCTGACCAAGCAGAGAGCTGCTAATGCCTCTTTAAAATAGTAGCCCTTCAGGTACTTGGATTTAGCTACTGAGTCATGTGACCCCTGGGCCCTCCCTCCCCTGTGTTCCCTCCAACACTTGTACTCTGGGCCATCATGTCTTCCAGTGCCAACATGTTAATCCTGTATCTGGAAAGAAATCAACATAGGTCTTGTTTATTCCACTGCTCCACTGGTCTCTGATCTCTTTAGTGGAGGCATGCCACTCATTTTCCCTTATTAGATTGTAAGTTCTTTGAGGGTAGGGATGGTCTTTTGACTCTTTTTATGTCTCCAGTATTTAGTAAGGTGCTTGACAAACAGTACATGCTGAATCATCACTTAATGATTGATTAATCTGAGAAATTGAACGTTTGTAGATACATAAAATTCGAATAAGGGGAGATTTGGAAGAAGAGGCAGGATAGGAACAAGAGGTTATCAGAAAAGGGGGAATAGAGGCTTTTCAAGGCCACAGCAGCCCATTCTAACTCAAAATCTACGATCCAATGAACCTCTAACCTCTCAGTTTGAGGATAAACTCCTTAATTTTAGACCAGAACTTTCCATATAATTTTCTTTATCTCTCATTTTGCTTTGGTGGTGAAGACCTGAGAATACAACACTATTCTTTGTTGTTGTGACTCTTCATGACCCCACTTAGGGTTTTAGCTCGGTGGTGAACAAAATATTGATCCATATTCTTTGCCTTAAATTTTTTTCCTTGACTACTTTTTCTTTCATGGGAAAATTCTACGAAAAGAGTGCTGTTCACAATAGAAAGATGTGAGTCCCTTTTTGTGACTTTTTTTTTCTACTCCACCACACCTATTTCAGAACAAACCCAGTGCTACAGTATCATGTAACCCACAAGCAGCTGGCCTGGGTGCTGTTGATGGCTGTGGGCTTTAAGATACTTTTCAAAAGAGACTTATAGAAAAAATAACAATAAAAACCTCATACTTCCTTCTCCCATCCCAATAACTTTGTTTTAAATAGGTTTTTCATGTTAATCTCAGCCACAATAGCCGATCCAAATCAAAGGAACAGGCTTGGGAGATTCGTGCCCTGTACAATAAGACCACATGCTTATTGGCCAAGAAGCATGCTTGTCCAGATCATGATGGATGAAAACTCATTGTGGTTATTGAGTGAATGACTATAGGCCATATACTAGCTTTGATCTAGCCCACTGTTGTCAGGGCTGTAAACAAAAGGTCATAGCAGAGGACCACCAAACAGCAATGCCAGCTGTCATCCTTAAGAAGGTGCTATCTCATCCTTCCCCTCTGTACACATCCTGATGGTTGACTTTAGGTCTATGGCAAGCTAGGTTCTCCACATGGTATCAGCTGTATCTCTCTTTCAAAATTTTTGTTCTCTTTTGAAACACATTCTTTCTTTTTTATATAACGATTTTGTATGGGAGTTAATTTTTGAAATTTTTAAATGAAATTTTGGTTTTTTTTTTCTATCATTGAATATTTAGGGTTTTTTTCTCCTTCCCATATTTCCTCACTCCAAGATAAACAAAATATGTATATCAAAAAAGTATAATCACACAAAACACATCCTTATATTCTTCATTTCTAAAAATGTGTCTTACTTTGCATATGAGGCCATCACTTTTCTCTTAGCATTCTTCATCATCAATCTTTTGGAATCATGATAGATTATTGTACCAGAGTTCTTAATAAACCTTTCAAAATTCTTTTATTGGTTCCTCTCACTTCATTCTGCATTCATCCATACAAGTATTGCCAGGTTTCTCTTTCTTCATTTTTTATAGCACAATAGTATTCCTTTACATTCCTACACTATATTTTTTTAGTTGCTCCTCAGTGGATGGACACCCTCTTAATTTTCACTTCTTTGCCACTACAAAAGGAACTACCATGAATATTTTCATCCTTTTCCTCTCTGATCTCCTCTGGGCAGAAGCCCAGTAGTATCATCGCTGTGGTTAAAGACTATGCACAATTTATGAACACTTTGGGCAATGATTAAAATTGCTCCTCAGAATGGTTGGACCAATTCAGAACTCCATCAACAACAGTTTAGCAATGTGGCTATTTCCTGATAGCCCCTTAAAAAGCTATCATTTTCTTTTTATGTCAATTCTGCCAATATGGTGGGTGTGAGGTAAAACTCTAAGACTGCATTAATTTGAATTTCTCTAATTATTAGTGATATATAGCATTTTTCAGAGAGTTAGAAAAAAATTTGAAAACTGATTGTTCCTATCCTTTGACAATTCATCGATTTTAGACTGGTTAGAAAAACTTGCCTCAAATATTTTTCCCTATTAGCTATTTCACTTCTCACCTTATCTGCATTGGATTTGTTTGTGCAAAACCTTTTCTAGTTTATTTAATCAAAATTGTCTGTCTTATCTCTTGTGATCCTCTCTGTCTATCCCTTGTTTGGTAATGAATTCTTCCCCTATCCATGGATCTGAAAGGTTATTCCTTCCTTGTTCTTCCAATTTATGATTTGACCTTTCATGTCTAGGTCATGCATCCATTTGAGGCTTATCTTGATATAAAAGATATTTACTTAAACATATTTTTATGCCAAACTGCTGTCTAGTTTTCTCAATGATTTTTGTCATATAGTGAGTCTTTACCCTAACCACTGAGGTTTTTAGGTTTATTGAGCACTGCTATGTTCATTTGCTTCTTCATGTTGTACACCTAATCTATTTCATTGATGGACCTCTCTATTTTTTTTAACCAGTACCAAATTTTTTTTTTGATGATTACTGCTTTGTAGTATAGTTTGAGATCTAGTATTTCTAAGCTTCCTTCCTTCTTTTTTCCTCCTTATTTCTCTTTTTTTCCGTGACATTTTGTGTTCCAATTCTTGGAACCACTGAGTCCCTTCAAGGCTGAGTTCAAATGCCATCTCCTTCAAGAATTTTGATTTCCCAACTTGTTGGCGACCCTTTCACCTCCACCAAAATCACTACATTTGTTTTGTTTATAAGCTCTATGTATGTACTTATCATAAATATATTGTAGTATTCCTTAGCCCCAGTGGTATAGCAACTCTTTAAGGACAGGGAATCATATCTCTAGTACAAACTGCAATTGCTGGCATGTACTAGATGTGTATAAATGCTTTTAGATTGATTGATTGATTATATAGCGAATCTTTACCAATCCCTTCTCATAAAGTCAGGCTTACTTCCCCAGACTGATTTTTCCCTCATGTTCTACTTTCAAGGAAAGGGATTCTATTTGCTTAAAGCTGTTTTGGGAGCAATTGGGAAAATGCAGAAACTGAAGCTGACTCTTTCCTCCTAGCCCCAGCAGGTAAAACTTACAACCTGAGAGTACCTGCTAGGGGTTAGGTGGGTAAGAGGTGGGAGGAGCTGAGCTCTCTCTTTGGCCACTGAATCACCATTTTAGTAAATCCCTTCACTACTAAAAGAAAATATTCTTTGTGTTCTATGTCATGGGGACTGCCCTCTCAAGCTGGAGATGTGGGAGAATGGGACTAAATGCTTTGGGAGATTTTCAAGATATCCCAAAAGATGAGAGTGTATTCTGTCTGGACTAAATAGGCAGCCAGTTCTTTAAGCTCAATACAAATTACCCAGTAGCCTTCAAGTGCGCTACTTTGGCAAATTAAAGAGTGACAGTTCCCCATACTTCATATGGAAAGCACTTAGAGGATCACAATAGGTCACACTCAGATGACTCTCTCATGAAGAATTAAACTTTAATAAGAGTCCACTGTCTCTGCCTGGTGCATTTGCAACCAACAATGACACCGAGTGGCTCTTCTCAACGAGGCCTCCGTGAAGGAACTGACCAGGGAAAAGAATGGAGTTATTCTGCCTGAAAGGGAACAAATACAAAAATAATTTGGCCTCTTAAAAGAATCAATTTTTCTGTGTACTAGAGCAAGACGCTAACAAGCATTACCGTGGGCCTGTCAGCGATTGGAACACTTTGTAAAGGGTTTCTCTTCAGTGCCAAAGGTAGATAGTCATTGAACAGGCTTCAGTTGTAAGATGATTTCAGCTGCCGGGATGTCAATTCATAAAGAGGCAGTTTGAGATAGAGTGTGCCTAAGGCTGCTGGGATTAGCTCAAGGCTCTGTGTGTGTGTGTGTGTGTGTGTGTGTGTGTGTGTGTGTGTGTGTACAGAAATAGTATATGACTCCTCTCCTATCCTTATAATAGTTCCTGAACCTCTCAACATCTCTGAAAAGTGGACACTTAACCAGCCATGTATTAAATGTGCCCAAAACATTGAAGGGTTCTCTTATCCCTAATAAGAGCCTAGGATCACTGTATCATTGTATTGCAGCCCTAGATATGGAAAGGACCTCAAAGACCACCTCATCCAATGCACTTATTTTGTAGGCAATGGCCTTGAGGGGCCAAAGAGATTCAGTGACTTGCTAAAGGTTCATATATAGTGGTAACAGAGACAGAATTTGAATCCAGGTCCCCAGATTCCAATCAAGTGTTCATTTTACTGAACTACCCTGCACCCATTTTGTAAGTGAGATGGGTGAATCTGGTAGGAAATTTTCAACAGGTTCTTAGATAAGTGTGTTGGTTTTTGGTCTTGAGGATCCTTCAACAATCTGAAATCAAATACACAAAAGCCAATTGAGCCAAACACATAAACTGGAATCCACTGAGGGAGGAGAAAATTAATAAGAACAACAACCAACAACTTTTTTCTATTCCTGAAGAAAGAGAGAATCATCTCTGACCTCTGCAGGGATGATTTTAAATACATTTTCATTTATTTAATTATATTTATTTCATTTTATTTATTTAAATTAAATTATTTAGTTATATACAAAAATTTTTCTTTGGAAGAGGGAAGAGAAGGGATACTGGGGAAAACTATGGGAACTTTAAAAAAAGCAATAAAAAGTATTTAAAAATAAACAATTATAAGTATTTACTCAGCATCACTCAACCACTCCTAGACTAGCTATATAGAATTTTAGGGTTTCTAAATTGCTTTCATAAATATTGTATAACTTGATCCCCAAAACAATCTATTTTATGAAGAAGCCAAGGTGAATGACTTGCCCAGAGTCTCACAGCTAATAATGTAGGACTCAAATTCAGGACTTCCTGACTCCCAGTGCAGGATACTATATATTACATTAAGCACCCTCCCATAAATAGCCAAAGAGCAGATGGTACATTTAGTCCCTGACCTGTTTCTGGACTGCCCAAGAAAAAACTGAACACCTTCTGAATCTTTCAACAAAAAGTGAGGTCCAAAAAGGATAAACTTACTCTACCCAACAATTCCATATTTGGGAGTTCAACTAAGATCCTTTTTATTGTAGTGACATCCCTTCTTATTGGAGGACCAGGGAGCCTAGAATGTCAGCAAGATAGTGAAAGCTCTTTAGGATTGGACCGCGATGTGACCCTAAAGCTGAAAAGTGTCAGAGATACTGTCAGTGTGAGAGAAGAATGGCTTCTAGAGCGCCTTTTCTATTCAGCTAATAGGATGTTGAAGCTGGGGGTGGGGGTCGGGGGGCGGAATCTTGAAGTTCTCTTTGCCTAACCTTGTTTTATAGAAAAGGAAGTGGAAAGAGGAATGGAATTGGAGTCAGGAAGCCTCTCTTGCTCATCATTACCTGTGTGACTTTGGACAAATCACTTCATCTCTCTGGGTCTCAGTTTCCTCATCTGGAAAATGATGGAATTAGACTAGAAGACTGTTGGAGTTCTATTTAGTTTCAAATCCTATGGGTAAAATCTATGAATTTTCTATCTCTCATGGCTCCCCAGCCCTCCTCTCCCCAGTCCTATACCAAGCCCTATTCAGTCTTCTCTGGTTTTTTAAACCCTGGGTGGGGGTTTAGGGTAGGGAATTTTAAATAAAAACACCACATTTCTTCATAATTTTTTCTCATTTTTGGATGAGTCTAGGTGAAGACATTTGCCTCAGATCATATAACTAGTGAGTGAAAGAGCTGGGACTAGAATCTGGGTTTCCTAGCTACTAATCATTTCTACTGTACCATACTACCTCTCCTTCAAGAAAGGATTAAGAAAAAATGAAGGCATATTAGCTGAAGCTGCTCATGTTACTGCAGTTCCATTTGGTTTTCTTTCTTTTTCTTTTTTTTAAGCAATAAGGGTAAGATTCAGGTGATGGCCAAAAACACAATCATGCAATGAAATCAAATGACATTGGAATTTGTTAGTCCTGTGGTTGGTACCATCTTGGTAAAGGAGAAAAGTGAAATAAGGCTGTTGTCAATTACAACAAATTGGATGACAGCATTGAGGACAAAGTAAAAATAGACTGGATTTGCTTAAAAGCAAATGCTTTGTATTGGGGGTTTATTTTTTTCATGTCAAAAATATGAAATTACATGGCAAAAGGAAGTGGTAAAACCTACATCATTCAAAGCTTTGGGAATGTATCCACTTGTTCACACTTGCTCAAGAGTTATTGAAAGTGTGATTCTCATTTTACCTGCTAATCCAATACTTGGATGTATTTAACAGGGAGCTTAGCCCTCTCCTCAGTTTTGATTTCTGAGCAATTCCTATGAAAACACTCTACCGCAAAGAAACCTTGTGTATTTATAGACCTTTATATGCAACAAGGCATTACATGCACCATCGATCACGAGGCTTAGGCAGCCATTTCTGATGAAGTGACTATGTTTGCCTTTAGGTTTATATCAAGTATATTTTTTGCTCTTTGCACTCAATAAACAAGCATTTATTAAGTGCCTACTGTATACAAGACACTGTGCTAATCACTAGGTATATAGAGACAAGAAATAAAACCCCTCTTCTCAAGTAGTTTGAAATCTATTGAGGAAAATAACATGGGCATATATAAATAAAAATAAATTAAATATATACAGAATAAATAAAATGTAATTAATTAATTTATAAAGAGTAGGTAGGTGTCACAGTGGATAGAGTTCCCAGACTGGAGTCAGGAAGACCAAGTTCAAATTTGTGTGATCCCAGGCAAGTCCCTTAACCCTGTTTGTTTCCGTTTTCTCATCTATAAAATGAACTGGAGAAGGAAATGGCAAACCATTAGCCAAGAAAACCCCAAATGGGCCCCCAAAGAGTCAGACACAACTGAACAAAAATGGAAAATCAGTAGTTGATGGGGTAGGGGTTAGGAAAAACATCATATAGAAGGTGCTGTTTAAACTGAATCTTGAAAGAAAAAAAGAGATTCTGGGCAGTAGAGATAATGATGGAGTCCATTCCAGGCATGTGGGACTGGTAATTACAAAGGCACTGAGGTGAGAGAGCATTTTATGTGAGGAACAGAGAGAAAGTCAGTTTAATTGAAATGGAAAGTATAGTAAGAGGAGAAATGCTCATTGAGGCTGGTAAGATTGGCTGGAAACAAATTGTAAAAAGATTTAAAGGAAAAAAGAGAGAAAAAATTAAATTTTATCCTGGAGGCAATAGGGAGTTTGTGAAGTTTTTTTTTTTTTGAGGGGGGGAAGGAAAGGCAATTGGGGTTAAGTGACTTGCCCAAGGTCACACAGTTAGTTACGTGTCAACTGTCTGAGGCTGGATTTGAACTCAGGTGCTTCTAACTCCAGGGCTGGTGTTCTATTCACTGCACCACCTAGCTGCCCCAGCTTGTGAAATTGCTTGAGAAGAGACATGGTCAGCCCTGTGCATTAGCAAGATAAGCTATTGTTGCTGTGTGGAAGAGGGCCTGAGGAGGGAATAAACTGAAGACAGAGATACCTCACAGGGTTTTTTTTAATTTGATTTGATTTTTCAATTAAGTTTTTTTCTCTCTCATACACCTCCAATTTATAAAGAAAAAAGAAAACCCTAACTTTTGTTAACAAATATGCATAGTCAAACTAAATGAATTCTGATATTTATAGGTTTTGTAAGGGTCAGATGCAACAATACATATAAAGTATTTTTGAACGTTAAAGTGTTCTAATAATATCTATGATTTCAAATTCAGCTGCATAAGTTTTTTCAGCACGTTTTTCTAATGGAAATTTGGCCTTCTAATGGAAAAAATGATTCAAAACATTGTGAAATTTGAAATCGAAATCCAAAAACATTTACCAAGCAACATGTGCCAGGGGCTGTGCTTACAGCAATTTTAACTACATAGCCAATACCACCCATAGACTTGGGCAGGCCCTGTTCCTGCTTTCGAGGGCCTTCCTTATGGTAGACTCAAAATATTATTAAAATAAAAAAACAAAAGATGCAGAATGAAACAAAAGAATTATCAATGATCTGCATGACTAAGTGAATGTTACTTTATTTACCTGGGACTTTTTGTGTTAGGTATGAGAGCATCTAAATACACTGAAATTACCCCAGCCAATTACTCTAGATCAGACCTGCACAACTTACAGCCCTCAGGGAACTTACACAGGCCAAAGGATTTCCTCTACATACAAAGGGTGTTTTCCTCTACGTTTTTCATGGGCCACCAGAAATCCTTTGGCGGGCAGCAAGTGGCCCAACAGCCATAAGCAGCCCTTCGGCTGCAGGTTGTGCAGGCCTGCCCTGGATTATGTGGTGCAAAGGTGGCACTTGGGAAGAGTCAAGGCTGGTTGCACCATCTGTGTTTATATCAAGCTTGGTCTTCCTTCCCAGTTCTATCAGGATAAGCAATTGGGGCTTGTCAGAGCAGTTTAATTTGGATCCCCCTCCCCTGCCCCCACAGCCTACTCTGGAATTGAAGGCAGAAAAGAAGGGGGTGGGAGAGGGAAAATCCTTTTTTGACCTGAACCCTTGGGTCTGGTTTAGGTCTCCCCCATCCAAAAGTGTTCCTTTGACTGGTTCATGAGCCCTCTCAATTGGCATTGACTATTCAATCAATTCCAGGAGGCCATTGATGGAGCTTCATTGTCTTCAGAGATGATTCCTGTCCCATCAAGTAATGGAGGCTGGATCTTAACCCAGAACTCTGCTTACTATGTGTCTCTTAAATACCCTGAGTTCAGGGCGGCTAGGTGGCGCAGTGAATAAATCACCGGCCCTGGAGTCAGGAGAACCTGAGTTCAAATTCGGCTTCAGACACAACACAAAAACTAGCCGTGTGACCTTGGGCAAGTCACTTAACCCCAATTGCCCTCCAAAAAGCAAAAAAAAATTAAAATAATGAAAAAATTTCCCTGAGTTCACCATCTAATGGGGAGACTTCATGCAAACAATTGTCAAACAAACTGGTGGACAAGGCAAGTGAGCTTATTAAATTGCCTGGCACAGTGTTTTCTGTTATGTTAGAGACCCACTCTAATTATAAAGAACTTAGTCCTTAAATAAAGGTTGAATTAGTTTCCCTGAAACACCACCAATTGCTTTTAATTCTGCCCTCTAGAAACAAGTAGGACTCTACTTGGCTCTTTGCTATGTAGTTTTATATCCAGGCCCCTAAACCACTCTTGTTTCCTCTGGACATTATTTAATTAGAGGCAGCTAAGCAGCACAGTGGAGAGAATACTGGACCAGGAATCACAAAGACCTGAGTTCAAATCTGACCTCAGACACTTACTAGCTGTGTTAATGGGAAACACATCAATCAATCAAATCCAACAAACCTTTAGAAAAGAGTAATTAGTATGACAGTATCTCCCTAAAATCTGGGCTGCACTGTGTTCATGAAAACACTAGGTCCCTGGAGAAAGTGGACTTGAAATTGATGTACAAAAGTAGGGAGACATACATGTAGAAAATATATGTGTCAAAGGGGCAGTTCACAACTCCTCATTATTTGAAATTTATTTCTCCCTTCTTGTAGTCTTCATTGAGTTTCCCTTTGATGTTCATTCTCTGCCAGGGTCCGTGGGCTAGTGCCTGCATAAAGTCTATGACCAGTACTTCTCAGATACCAGGACTTACACTCCTTCAAGGTACATATTCTACAGATAGCTTTCTGAATTCTTTGCCCATTCTGTTCCTGGCTGGATACAGTGTTTCCCACTGATCCAGTCTCTCTGACATGATCAGTGGGAAAAAGGGAGCTTACCATTGCCTCTAGAATCATCTCTCTTCCCTTTATGCCCTCTGCTACAAGCAAAAGAGACTCTTTTCTTTAAGTATACTTGAGCTTGGATTTCTCTATCACTATATATATATATATATATAGTATATATCCTATATATATATATACTATATATATCCTATATATATATTATATAAAATATAATAGGCTCCTACTTACTTAAAAAGGAACTCTTGGGATTAAGGAAATACATTGGCGTGAGTGTCTTTGGATATTCCTTCCTCCTTTGGTTTTTGCACTGTTCCTCTCGGTTCTCCACCTCCTTCTCTGGCTACTCTTCAATCTCTTTTTCTGGATCACTATCCTCTTCCAACCTGTCCTAACAATCATGGACACTTGACAAAACTCTTCCTTCTCTCTACACTTCTTCTTCTGCTGATCTTGTCAGCCATCGTGGTTTTAGTTAGCACCTCTTTCCAGTGACACCTAAATCTATGCATTCAGCTCAAACTCTCTCTGAATTCCTGTCCCTGCTTACTGATTGCTGAATTTGAGTCAGATGGTCTGGATTCAAACCCTGGTTCTTCCATTTACTATCTGTATGATCTTGGACAACTCATATCATTTCTCTAAGACTCTTTCCTTACCTGTGAAATTAGTTGAACTAAAAGATTGCGAAAGTACCTTTTAGTTTGAAGTCCTGTAACCAGATGAGAAACTCCAATCCACTGTATGAATCTCAGTTACTAATGTGCATTCTTAAACATTCTGTGTGGCTAAGAGTTTGCTTATAGGGTTACAGAAAGACTATACATTACTGTAGTAGAGCCGAGACAAGGTTACCACTTAATTTCCCTCATAGCACTGCATCAGGCACCAGGTCCAGGGCACAGCCATCAGGTTTAGAGCTTGAGCAGAAGTGACTAGGCCAATTCCCTCTTTCCTTGTACAGATGAGGTTAGATGAACTAAGATTCACATTCAGGTCCCCAGACTCCAAATCCTATCCTCTTTTCACTATCCCACTCAGCAGTGGAAAAGAAGGGAGGCTGAAGCTGGGGGATTGAGAGTGAAACCCTAATCCTAACCCTAAACGCTGCAAGACTAGACCAAGAGAAGGTACAAACTAATCTGGGCCCCATGTGAGCCTCTAGGACCAAAGTGGGTGATGCCACCCCCTGGGGGGAGCTGGAAAAATCCAGGGGGGCAATAGTAACCTCAAGTGCAGATGGGGAGCATTGGATAAAAATAAGGGGGTGGTAGAAGAATAAGCAAAAAGGAGATGATAAGAAAATTTTGAAAAACTGTACATGTTTCATCTGTTGTGTAACAGTAACAGTCATAGTGATTACATTATTTTCCAAATAAACACACAAAATACAAGTTATAACTGCTCAGTGGTCAAGTATACTGACACAAGCAAGTATTGGCAGGTGTCGGGAAGTTCAGCTTGCATTGGCAGGAATATGTGCATGCAATGATTCGTTTACAATTCAATGCTATATGATTACATGATGTAGTATTGTGTCATCAAAATTTCAATGCAGAACCCCCCCCACAAATTTATAATAAATTATTAAATTCAAAATGTGTCATTTAAATATATATTTTTTGCAATGATGCAATTTGAAAAAAACATGAAAGGGTTAGAGAAAGTCGATTTTTAGGGGGGTTCTGAGTAATTTTTTTTTGAAAAGGGAACAGTGGGTCAAATAAGTTTTGAAACCTATGCTGTAGGAGGAATGTATGTGAGGTAGGATGCAAATGGAATGGATCACAGCTCTCATGCTTATCAGCTGTGAATTCAGGCTCATGAGTGGTCACATTCTAACCTGAGCTAGATAGGGAGACAAAGTCTAAAAATAAGTGCCCATCCCTTTTCTCCTTCCCTCTCCTTTAACCTTCCCCCACCCCCCCCAGCCCCATCCCCGACCAAATTTCAGCTCTTCAAGGCATGGACTGTTTCAATTTTGTCTTCATATTTCTGTTGCCTTGCACACTACCTAGCATGTAGTAAGTACTTAATAAATGCTCATTTTTGAAAGTTTAATTGTTTCTCCAGGTAATATTGTAAGTCCCTTGAGGGCAGGTGTTTCCTTTTTATCTTTGTATACCTAACACCCAGCAAAATTCCCTGCTCCTAGCAGACACTTAAGAAATGTCTGTTAAATTGAATTGTGTCTTTTGTAGGCCTTTTTCCTCTGAGGGAAAATGAACTCAATCATTTTTCCTTTTTTGTAGGTGAAGAAACAGGAAAGATAAAGGAATGGTTAGCTCCTAGATTCACTAAAAGATGAGCTTTTCGACTCAGGCTGAATAATTCACTCATCTCCGTGATTATCTCACATTATCTCAGTGGATGATGATTTTAATACTTCATAACACTAATTATAGCATTAGTGGTTTCATATTAATAAGATATCAGGTTTGTTATTCAGGGAGCCTAATACGGGGATGTGAAAAAAAAATACCCATTTAAAGTCCTTGTAAACCAACAACGATTTTTAAATACCAGAAGGGATTTCCTCATTGAAATGATGATTTGAAGTGCTTTTTCTTTCTGTTCTACTCCATTCTCCATGTTTATTTTTCCTGAACATCAACAATATACCCTTGGTGAAGCTGTTGCTTCATATTTTACATGTTATTAAGCAAAGAACACAGGAGATTTCTCGCTTTTGTTTCTTACCAGGGTGTACTTAGATTCAATATCAAATGCCTTGATGGAGAAGGGTTTTTTTTTTCCCCTTTTATCACTAGGAAGATTGAGCACCAAACTTAGTACAGATCAAAAGGCAACACTTTCAAGGGTTGAGAGATATGGGACCTAGTGGATTTCAAAGATAATGAATTTAACAGAAAGTCTTTTAATTTCCTTGCCTCTCAACCCACCCCCATCTTGCTGTCATGATGAAGCATGAAAATTGACACAAGACAGTGGAAGGTCAAGGTCTGAAAAAAGTCTGTTGATGCAGATGATAATTTGACTATGAGACCTCGAGGAAAGAGCCTAGGAAGAAAATGACAAATTTCAGACATTGACAGAAATTGTCTCAGTTGACAAAAAAGATATTCTGGAGTTTTTCCAAACTGATTAGAGTTTTATTCAAACCTTGGGGAAAATGTAAAAACAGCAAATGTGTGTGTGTGTGTGTGTGTGTGTGTGTGTGTGTGTATGAGAGAGAGAGACAGACAAAGAGAGAGAGAGAGAGTGTGTAAGACTGACATGAAAACATAAATAACATGCTCTTTTTATTTTAGAGAGACAGAATTGTGGCCCTAGAGTCAGAAAAACCTGGCTTTAAATTTTACCTTTATCAGTACTGGCTCCGTAATCCTGGGAAAATCATTTAACTTCCCAGTGACCCAAGGTAACTTTCTAAGACTATAAATGGTGGAATAGGTGGTGTATTTATGGATTGGTAGAGGAAATTTTCTCACTGAATGTTCCTTCTGCCAATGAAATCAGAGGTATGACACCCACTCATTCACCCTAATTTTCCACACACAGTAAATGACTGTTGACCAATGAATTTAGACTCAAATCTAGTCTTCTTTCCACTCTAAAGTTGTCTCTTACAAGGAGTAAGCAATGGAACTAGAATTTAAATCACAGAATCATGGAATGTGAGTGAAGAAAGAGACTTTAGCAGCCACCTACTCCCACCCATACATGAAAGGACCATCTCCCTCTACCACCCCACACCACAAGAAAACCTGGTCTTCAACATCTGGACTTTGGTGTGGTGCTCTCAACACTACACCATACTTGAGAATTGACAGGCTAGCTAGCCAGCCACAGGAGTTAGGGATGTTGGAAGGATCCTTCTTCTCCATCTCCCTCTCACTAAATAAAGATAAGAAACCAGTTCCAGATAGGTTTCAGATGTCTCCAAGTGTACACTGAGGCTATGGAGAGGTCAGAGCAGTGACTACTGAATGATTTGATCTTTTTTTTTACAGAAATTAATTTGAACAAATTCTGAGCAAAAGAAAAATCATAAGATTATAGATTTGGAATGGGAAGGGGCCAGGTGATGCAGTGGTTAGAGTGCTAGACCTGAAGTTAGGAAGACTTCAGTTCAAATTCAGTTTCAGACATTTACTAGCTATATGACCCTGGGCAAGAAACTTCACCTCTGTCTCAGTTTCCTCAACTGTAAAATGGAAATAGCACTCACCCCTTCCCCAATTTGTGAGAATCAAATTAAATAATATTTGTGAATATTTGTAATTCATTTTTTTAAATAAGAAAGTTGAGGCATAGTAAAGTTAATTAATTTTGCTCAGAGTTACAGAGGTACTAAGTGACAGAATGGAGATATGAACCCATGTCAATTTTCTACTGTATTATGATTTTATCATTTAAATTCTGGTGTTGACATTTTTCACTTTCTCCATGAATCAGTTGCTGATTTGCACCACATTTTCTCCCTAGATCCCTCCCTCCCCAAATGATCCCATTATATATCTAAAAACTTTCACCAAAGGATCTAGAATAAATAATATATCAATCAACAAATGAAATTAATGAAAAAGTATTCATTAAACACTGTGTTAAGCCCTTGGGACACAAGTACAAACAAGTAAGCAAGTCCTATACCTTACTGAGCTTATTTTGTAATAAAGACAACCAAAGGGAAGATAGAAGTGGGAGGGAGTTGGGGGTAGGGGAAGCATGTTTTGGAAATGACTGAAAAATGCTATGGTGGCCAGGCAAGATAAGTCAAAAGTCAACCAATCAGAGCCCAGGAACCCAGGGGCAGAGGCTGAAGGAGGAACCAGGACAGGTGGAGGAGCATGGCCAGAGTAGACTAGAGCGTAGATGGCGTGGTTTGAACATGCCTGGAAAGTGCATCACTCTCCACAAGGATGCAGAGTGCAAGTCATCCTTGAGCCTTCCTGTTCTGGACAGAATCCAATAGGCTGGCCTCTGATTGTTAAATTGTCTGCCCAGAGCAATCCTTTCATTTACAGCACTAGTTTTTCAAATTAATTTTGTTTTAATTCCTGCTATATGTCATGATCACAACTGATATTTTTATGGCATCATAGAAAGTTATAAAGCTTTCAAAGTATTTTTCAGCCTGTTATCCCATTTGAGTCTCACAATAAACCCATTTGAGATCCTACAACTATTTCTATTCCTATTTCCAGATGAGAAAATAGCACTCAGAAAGTGCTAGTAACCTACTAACTAGCTCATAAAGGGAAAGGATAGAATCTTGAATAAAAATTCAAAAAATCTCTTAGGTTACTGAGTAAGCTATTAGGGAGCTTAATGGACACAGATCTGAAGAAAAGCAGCAATCTAGTGATTACTCTGTGTGTGTGTGTGTGTGTGTGTGTGTGTGTGTGTGTGTGTAAACACACACTTGAATTCTCATTGAAAATACTAAGAGTGGTGTTGGTGGGTGTGTTGGCAGAAACATTCACCTGCTAGATATTAGGAAGAACATAAGATTGACAATATTCCCCAAATCCCTCTATCAGTATATACCATCCTCACATAAGTAACTTGCTACTTGTCTGACCCTGGGCAAGTTCCTTAACCACCTTGGAGCAGTTTCTCATCTAATAGACTAAAATTACTTCTTTGGGCTCAGTCATTTCAGAGATTCTGTAATCATTTTGTAGATATCCTCTCCTTTCAAAATCCCATTCCATCTTTCCTTCCACTGGCACAACTAGATGTTTCCAGGAAAATATGATCTGTTTCATATTTTTCCAAAAAAAATTACTGTTTCAAATGACTTATCATAGATCCTAAGAGACCCTCATGAATCTCTTCTCATAGCCTTTTAAAGCCCTTTACTTTTTTTTTTTTAAAGCAATTGGGGTTAAGTAACTTGCTCAAGGTTACACGGCCAGTTATTTCTGGGTGTGGTGCTGAGTATCTGAGCCCGGATTTGATCCAGGTCATCCCGACACTGGAGCCGGTGCTCTTACTCGCTGAGCCACCTGGCCACCCCAAGCCCTTTACTTTTTAAAATATATTCTGAAGTGTTGGCACTGGGGAGAGGGGGGGGAGAAGAGAATGTTGAAAATGAAAACAATTTAAAATGTGCAACCGTGACAATTAAAAAGAACTTTGAATCTGGAAAGCAATAATTTCCTATCTCTTTCATTTGAAGAATCTCTATTGTGGGGTTTGACTCTCGCTACTCGCATGGATAGGATATATGATTGTGAGCAAGTCACTTGAGCTTTCAGCCTCAGTTTCTTCCTTTATCAGATGGGGAAAATAATCTCAGTAGCATCATCTTCAAAGGGTCATTGTGTGACACAATGAGATAATGGATACAAGTGCTTCTTAAACCCTACAGTGATGTGCAGGTGTGCTATTATTATTAAGAAGTGAAAGAATAATATAATGATTTAGTTTATTATCCCATTGGTAAAGGGCAGAGATGGATTTTGAACTTGGTTCCTCTAACTCTAAATATAGCACTCCTTCCATTATAACATGCAGCTCCCAATTAAATGAGAAGACCCTTTTTTCACAATGGATCCCCAAAGGAAACAATTTAAAAATACATATGCTCTTTTCAAAAAAAAAAAAAAAGACCTGATGGGAGGTGTAGATGGAATTAGTCCAAGAAGGGTGATAAAGAGAAGAGAGGGGGAGAAGCTGAGCATATTCCATAACATTGAAGAAATGAGAGGAAGACCCCCATTCTCTGTAGGCAACTATTGATGAGCATCACATGGAGCAAGAGGGTCCTACTGAGGTTCATTCAGTAAAAGACTTGCATTAAATGCATTTCATCATATTTTTGGTGGCTTTGCCAGTCTAGTCTCTGATAAGGTTACAGTGGATGTACTGATTTGAGAGCATGTCAGAGCATTTATATAGACCCCAACATGAGCCCCAGCACTAATACAATTCTCGTCTTTTACAAGTTTGAAGTTCGCCATATCAGACGTTGACTTCTAGACCTTTTGCCACCAAACACAAGTGATCTTTGAGATGAACTGATGCCACTCAGTACTTCAAAGAGTGCTGGACAGCTCCTCAGAACCAGTGATCAAAGCAAGCTGAGTAGCACCACCAGCAAGCGCCATGCTTCTCAAACTTCTAGAGGACGGAGGACACGGCAGCATTAGCCAATTCCCTGGGAATTGGAGAGATCACTAGAGTGCTCCTCTTTCCCCCTCATTTGTTGCTTTATATCTCTAATCACTGGATTTTCTTTCAGAGTAAAATATAATAAGAGCAGAGGAGAGTACTGGATAGAGTTCTGTACTTGGAATTAGAAGACCTGGGTTCAGATTCTGCCCTTGATGCCCGCTTAGGATCATAAACCATATAATTAGAGCTGGGAGGGAACGCAAAGGCCATCTAACCCAATCTCTATTGCTCTAGTCTAATATGACCTTGGATAAATCATTCAATCTCTCTGATCCTTAGGCAACTCTAGAAGGCAAGAAAATTCAGTAGAATGTGATTCCTGTTGTGGAGGGAGTTCACTCAGTCAATGAATTTGTGCTTAATTGATATGTCAACATAAGATGGATTATAATACTTGCACTCTCTACCTCATAAGGTTAATTGGAGAAGAGTTCTCTGTAAACCTTAAAGTATTATACAAATGTGAGCCCTTATTCTTATTATTGTGTTTCTCTGAAGATAAGACAGATCCCCACATTTCATGCACAATTGGGGTTCTCAAAACTTTTTTCTATAAATCAACCAATAAACCAATAAATCATTTGTTATGCATTTATTATGTGCCAGGCATTTGCTTGGTACTGGGTATACAAATACAAAAATATTCAGTAATCCTTCACTTCAAGGAACTTATATTAAATTATCTATAAATATTCGCACCTGCTTTCTAGAGGGCTCTTTCAAATGCACTTCTGAATACCAAAGCAAACAGCAGGTTTGCAGGCTGATGATACCCACTCTGTTGCAAAAATGAGAGAAATTTTCTAGATGCTTAGTTACAACACTTCTATGTAATATTTAATACAGTGTTCTGTATGTGTTCACATGTGTGTATGAACATGATTGTTGGATGTGTGTAGTTCAAATGGGGCTCTAAGGGGAAAAGAAGAAAAAGCCAAAGAAGATTGAAGAGGTTTCTTTCCTTTTCCCTCCTCTCATTCTCTCTGTCTCTCCTTCCTTACCTCTCAGCTTTCTTCTCTTGTTTCTTATCCTTCTACCTCACTTACCCCATTCACTCTCCCTTCATCTCCCCTTTCATTTTCTCTCTCCCCTAATTCTCTTTCCATTCTCATTCTCTTTCTCCTATATCATTCTCTCTTTCTTTTCATTCTTCCCTTTTCATTCTCTCTTCCCTCTCAATTCTCTCCCTCATTTTAGGTTTCCCTCCTCTCTCCACTTATACATATCCCCTTGTTTCTGGGAAGCTTCTTTGGAAGTTAAGCCACAGTTTAATTTTTCCATATCAGTACAGATTGAGGAAAAAGGACTATAAATGAGACTGGAATAGTGAAAGAATGCTGATCAAAGGACCTGAGTTAGAATCCGGCCTCTAACTTTTATTAGCCATGAGACCCAGGACAAGTAATTTTGCCCTATGAGCTTAAGTATCTTCATCTGTAAAATAGGTACTATAATAAGTTATTGCTGTTATTCTTTTTATTTTGTACTCAGAGGGACCAATGACATCAAGATGTTGGGGTCAAGGTACAGTGTATTGACTGTGACTGATCAATCCAATATAAGCTCAGAAGGTTCCAATAGTCCATTTGGACATTTGGTCTAGAGATAGCTCTAAATTTTTACACCTCACAATTCCCTTGGGCTACTGTGATTCTGCTTTGCTTGTATGATCCAGGACCTTCTTTGATGTGGGCACAACATGCTGGGAGGTCATGTGCCAGTGTCTTTCATGTCTCACAATTGATTCCAAAGTTCTTCAGAGAGATCTTGAGAGTGTCCTTGTACCACTTCTTCTGACCACCATGTGAGCACTTGCCTTGTGTGAGTTCTCTGTAAAGCAGTCTTTTAGGCAAATGTATGTTTGTCATTCAGGCTACATGGCTGGTCCATTGGAGTTGTAATCTCCAGTAGAGTTTGAATGTTTGGCAGTTCAACTTGAGAGAGGATATGAGTGTCTGTAACCCTGTCTTGTCAGGTAATAAAGAATCTTCCTAAAACAATTAAAATGGAAGCAGTTTTATTTTCTGGGATGTCACTGGTAGATTGCCCAGGTTTCACAGGCTTGCGACAATAACATCAGCACCATGACTCTGTAGACCTTCAGTTTGGTAAGCAGCCAAATCCCTCTTCTTTCCCACACTTTCCTTTGAGTCCTGCAAACAAAGAGCTAGCTCTGACGATGCATTTATCAATCTCATAATCTATATGGACACACCTAGAAAGCATACTTCCAAGGTAAGTGAACTTGTCTACAGCATGCAAAGTATATACTTTTTCTGTAACCAATGGTTCCATTTATGGATGGTGTGAAGTGGATGATAGGTAATGTCTTGACTTGTGTGTAAATTGGAGGTAAATAAGGCAGAGTTTACAGAAAGCCAGCAGTTTTACTCTCTCTTCCAGAATCATTAAAGTCCAGTGGAAAGATAAAAATTGAGTTGATCAGTGATGACCCAGGATACAGTGGATGACCTTGGCATCTTTGATACCTGACCAAGCTCTAAGTGTTCCACAGAGCTTGAATCTACTACCTTCATGGCCTATTGGAACAAATTGCTTTCATCCACTCATTCCACCAGAAGAAGTCTTCACATGCTTGGGGTAGACATCCCCCTAACTCACCAATGAATTTGAGTCCATTGATTACCTTCAACTTGGTTTAGCCCATCTGCTAAGACAGTTTTATCAGGATGTGAGCACTATACATGTTGCAGCTTCTTGAAGGGACATGTGGATGAGAACCCCTGAAAAGGAACCAGCAAGTCCTCATATCAGAGGTGCTAGTCTTCCCTGAACACTCCATGCAGCTTAGTAATAAGTACTGTCAGTTTTAAATGGGATAATGCACGTAAAGTATGACCTCCCTCTCCTCTCTACCTTAAAAGGACAGAAATAGATTTTCTAGATTATTCTGTTTCATAAAGCTACTCTTCTAATTTCTACTTGTTTGAATATTTTTTGTTGACTAGATAAATCTGATCAACATAGCTGCTTTTGATCTTTGTGTTATCTGATGTATGAATAGGGAGACTGAAGTAAAGAAGAAGAATGTTTAGGTATTGGTTTAATGAGAAAGGGCTAGGACTTGATCATTTTCTCCTAGCTAGGGGCTGAGTCAAACCAAGTAAGAATTGCATGATTTTACATTTTAAATAATCTTTGAGGTAAATTTCCCAAAGGAGGAACTAAACTGGATGCAGGATTTTGCCTTCCCTTTATCCTTGGCTAAAAATGAGCAAGAACACCATTTTGCTATGTAGGACAATATTGTGTCTTCTGCAGTGGCAGAGTCTAGATTGGTACCTAGAGAATAGGTAGGGAGACCAAGAGTGGTCCAACAATACTCATACTCCAAAGGTGGGGGCCAGAGGAGGGAGTGAGTAATATCCCCCTTTTGGATTCATCTCCTACCTTAAACCTATATATAGACAGATACAGAAGGCTACAAAACCAAAATGATTGAAGTAGAGAAACTGTTAATAATTGGTGAGATCAGGTTAAGTCTAAAGAATAAGATAAAACCTAAGCTGTACTCTGAAAAAAAAACAAAGGATCCTATATAACATAGAGGTGAAAAGGAAGTGAATTCCAGATATGAGGGACATAGTTGTACAAAGGTGTGCAGATGGGCAATGAAAATATATCTGTCAGACTAGTTTGGAAAGAAAATCCATGGAGGGGAGTAATATGAAAAAATAGTAGAAAAGTAGATGGAGGGATCCAGATTTGGGCAGTCCTTACATGCCAGGATGGGGCCTTTACAATCCTACATTCTACTTCCCTCTACACATTCTGCCATCCAGTCATATTGACATACTTGTTCCTCCTCAAATATGGAACTCCATCTCCTGCGTCCATGACTTAGAATCATCTATTCCTTAAGCCCAGGATGTTCTCCCTCCCAACATTCAACTCTTAGAATTCTTGGTTTCCTTTAGGACTCAGCTCAAGTGCCACTTGCTTTAGGAGGCTGTTCTTTTACATACTACCCCCTAGCTCTACATTCTAGTGCTTTCCCTCTAAAGGCGCTTTAAAGCTGTGTTGCTTATAGCTGGCATATATCAATTTATATAAAGTTATTTCCTCCATGACAATATAAGCTTGAGGGCAAGATCTATTTCTGGTTCTTTTTTTTTCTTTTTCTTGCCTTTTGGGGGGCAATTGGAGTTAAGTAACTTGCCCAAGGTTACACGGCTAGTTTTTTTGTGTGGGTGTTAAGTGTTTGAGGCCGGAACCGAACTCGGGTCCTCCTGACTCTGGGGCTGGTGCTGTACTCATTGTGCCACCTAGCCGGCCCATAAGATTTTTTTTTTAACCATAGCAATGTAGATATCTAGGCCTCAGTTGGTTTTCTCAGTCTTTTAAAAAATAACTTCATAGAATGGTTTACTAGGCATATATTAACCATTTTTTTTTGTTTGCTTTTCGGAGGAGGGAAGGTAAGACAATTGGGGTTAAGTGACATGCCTAAGGTCACATGGCTAGTTTTGTGTTAAGTGTCTGAGGCCAGATTTGAACTCAGGTACTCCTGATTCCAGGGCCAATGCTCTATTCACTGCACCACCTAGCCACCCCGGTTCTTTTCTTTATATCTCCAGTCCTTAGCACAATGCCTGGCACATAGAAAATACTTGATAAATGCTTGTTTAGTTAGATGAGTCAATAGAAAATCAAGACTGTTTCTTTTAATTAAAAAAATTGAGTCAATAGAAAATCAAGACTGCTTCTTTTAATTAAAAAAAATTCACCCACCAAGACTTTTCTTTTTCTCTTTTTGGAGGGGGGAAGTTGGGGCAATTGGGATTAAGTGACTTGCCCAAGGTCACATAGCTAGTGTTAAGTGTCTGAGGCCAGATTTGAACTCAGGTCCTCCTGACTCCAGAGACCTAAGACTTTTCTAAAGAAGGAAGGGACTGGGGTGGGGATGGGGGCAAGACATAACAAAATTTATGTTTTGGGAAAATCAATTTGGCCACTGTAGGAAGGATAGATCAGACAGGAAGAATGATTACGAAGAACGGAAACTACATGAAGAGGAATAATGTGAAATAAAGTGAGAAAAATATTTTTAATTCCAAGCATGAAGAAATGAAAGATTTATATTCATACATTGTAAGTATGCTCTGACACCTGATATTTGAACCACAATGTATTATGGGGAACGATGAATGTCTTTAAGTGTGCAGAGAGAGTAACACTTTCATGGTGGAAAGGCATCTCTCCATCAAGCTCACCTGACTATTGAATTGTGCACTCAATGAAACATGAGATGAGCAGTTGGGAAGCTAGGTAACAAGTAATTGAGGAAATCTAGCCACAGAACAAAAATGCTTACTCTTTCAATAAGTAAGAAAGCAGAGGGGGCAGCTAGGTGGCGCAATGAATAGAGCACTGGCCCTGGAGTCAGGAGGACCTGAGTTCAAATTCAGCCTCAGACACTTGACACTTACTACCTGTGTGACCTTGGGCAAGTCACTTAACACCAATTGCCCCAACTTCCCCACTCCAAAAAAAAAGCGGAGTTGTAAATATCAGCCTTGTTTATCTCCCAATGCCTATGAAGACACACAATATAAATGAGCCAAATACCATAAAGCAGGAATGATCACAGCATTGGGAGGCATACAGGTTGCAGGTGAAAAATTTAGAAAAAGAGACTTTGTTTACCTTTTCCTACACATTAGGAGGGGGACTTTTGCTCTGGGCCCCATATTTGACTCCCACACCCTGTGCTTACTGGCCCCCCTCACTCTACTCCATCCCAGATTCATTCTGACTCCAGTACCACTTGCTGAAATCTGACCTTCCCTTCAAGACCCAGTGCAAGAAGCATCTCTTCCATGAAGCCTTCCTTGGTTCCCCTAGTCTGAAGAGACCTTCTGATCTTTCATAGGACTTGGTTCTACCTTTCATATTGTATGGCACACATCCCACTCTTCCTCATATCATAACTATTTGCACACCTGTCTGGTCTACTTGATTCAGCTATAAGAATTTTGGGGCTGGGGCCTGGATCCTATTTAGTTTTTGTTTCTCACAGTGGCTAGGTCTTGTTAATTCTTGCCCTTTAGTGATAAGATGGTGTAAAACCAAGAGTTCAGTGGACCAGAGTGACATGCCATTGACATGTAAAGACTGGCGTTGAGAACGCCTATGCCATTCTTTAGACTCCCCTAAAGGAACTACCTTAGTCAATAATCATCTAACTTCCTCATTTGTCCTGACATGGAGATGACACTCAAATCTTCCTACTTCCTTTTTTGTCTCTTGCTTTTGAGCCTGCCAATGGCTGCTTAGACCAGATCTTATTGCCTGGGAAACACACATACACACACCAGCTTCTATCTCCTTGAAAACAGCAGTAATTAAAAGCTCATGACCACAACATTTCAAAAGCTTGAATCACAACCAGGGAGCTAGATGCCAAGTGCTGATCATCTCCTGGAGATACAGCAACAAAATTAGTGACAGCCCCAAATGGCCAGGCTGAAGACAGGATGCCAGGAGGATGGGTGGGGAGGAGATTTCAGATAAACTCAGGAAGAGGGCTAGAGGAGACACCTCTGGGCCACATACTAGTGATCTGAGGCTGTACCCTGGGAGTATAATTGGTATGAGCAGATCCAGAGTGGTGGCCAAAGAAGAACAGAGACTAAGTTTGGTGCTGACTGCCACTTCTGAGCTATGTGTAACAAAAGCAATTCCATTTGGGTTTATTCAGCCAATATCTATTGCCTACTGTGGACACTGTGCTTCCAGTCCCCCAGGCTCCTGACCTCAGGGTTATTCTGATCTCTTTACTCCCCCTCACTTCCATATCCTGTTTTTTTTTTTTTTGCCAGATCCTCCACCTTTTACCTTCACAACCTCTCTTGTCTGTATTCTCTTCTCTTTACTCACTTGGCCACCATCCTAACTCAAATTTCAATCACCTCTCAGTGGAATTATTCAAACAAATAGCTTTCTCTTTGATCCCCCTGCCTCAAGTCTCTTCCTAATCCAACCCACCCTTCCCACAGTTGCTAAAATTGTCCTAAAGCATAAATCTGCTTATTTCACTCTCCTCATCAATGAGCTAGTGTTACCTCTGGGATAAAATACAAGCTCTTCTGTTTGCCATGTAAAGTCCTTCATAACTGAGAACTAAGTTATCTTTCCAGAAATTTAATATCAGTCTCCCTCACTCATGTGATGTCCCAGTCCTAAGTCTGTTAATTGTTCCTTGTATGTGGCATTCTATCCCCCACCTGATTGTCTTTGCACATCCTAGCTCATCCCCAGGCATGGAATGTGCCCTTTCTTGGAACTTCTAGTACCCTTCAAGGTTCAGCATGTGCTATCTCTTACAGGAAGCCTTACCTGATCACTGCAATTAATCATGTTTCCTTTCTGCGCCACAATGGCATAAATTTGCATTGAATTGGTATACAACTTGTATTGACTTATCTGTGTTATTTTCCCTCCCCAGCAGAATGCATGCTCTTTGAGAATAGTGAATTCTTTTTTTCTTTTTGTATGCTTAGCAAATATTACATAGTAGACAAGACATGCTTGTTGGGTTGTTGATTTTAATTCAATGCTATGTGTCTTGTATCTACCTACATATGTACTGCTGTCTTCTTCATTAGATTGTAAGCTCTCTGAGGGTAGGTATCATTTCAGTTTTGTCTTTGTATTCTCAATGCTTAATACAATGCTTGATGTGTAGTAGGTACTCAATCAGTGTATCTTGATTGATACATCTATTGATGTATTAGAAATGACCAATCCTCAAGGAAGGGTAAAATTGGGTTCCATTGTTTCCTGGAAGGGCCCATGGTCTCAACCTCTCATGAGTAGAGAAGATGATAGTTAGAAAAAAATACTCAAAGCACACAATTTCTTAGGGTAGTAATTTGATTTTTTTAGATTCCACCATAAGGAACATAATTTCCATGTTTGTCATGCCATTTTCACATGGAAGGTGGTGCATTAAAAAATTAATTCAACCAAGCCCAGAGAGACAGGTGTCATTAACCCCATTTAACAGATGAGGAAACAGAGACAAAGAACAGTTAAATGCCTTGTCTAAAGCCGAACAGAATGTCTGGGGTAAAGCTGGGATTAGGTGAGATTTCCTGACAATCAGTCTGTGGTCTGTCTCTTAGGCCTCAGAACCACCTCTGTTTTCACTAAAGAGTCACCTGAGAAAATTAGTACATTAATGTTCTCATCTGGAGAGGAAATTATCAACTTAATGAGGTAAGAAAAAAAGGAGCATTGGCCTTTCTTATATCCAGAAGGTGAAGGGGTGGGGTGGGTGGGAATCTGTTTCAATAAAATTGTGTGAGAGGTAGAGGGCTGCTGTAGCCTGGATGTTAGACCTGGAGTCAGAAAGAGCTGGGTTCCTACTGCATCTAAGATCTTAACCATGTGACTCTGGGGAGTGTCTTGGCAGTATGTCTTGGCAGCCTCATCTGTAAAGGAACATTACATTCAATGGATTTTAATGCCCCTTCTGACTGTATATCTGTGATCCTAAATGAAAACAGAACAATAAGAAAAATTTAAAACATTTTTTAAAAGAATATAGAATAGTAGTGTTAGCAGCTAACATAATACGGAGTGTTAAAGTTTGCAAAGTTAGGTGGTCCAATGGACAAAGTACACACTGGAGTCAAGAAAATTTTTGTTCAATTCCACTTACTAGGTGGGGGACCCTGAGCAAATCATTTAATCTCTGTCAATTTCAGTTTCCACATCTGTAAAATGGGGCTATAATAGCATTTCTCTCCCAGGGTTGTTGTGGAGATCAAATGAGATTATATTTGTAAAGAACTTAGTACAGTGTCTGGTCCATAGTAGGCACTTAACAAATGTTTGTTTGTACCCTTCTTTTCTCCCTTTTCTTCCCCCCTTCTTCTCTCCCTCCCTCCCTTCCTCTCAGGGTATATGAGAGAATCATTCTGCAAAGACTGAATGTAGTCAGATTGTGAAGAGTTTTAAATAAATGGAGGTGTTTGTATTTTATATGAGAGGCAGGGAGCCTCTGAAACTTCTTAAGTAGGGGAATGATTAAGAATATCAATTCTGAAGCTGTATAGAAGATGGATTGGAGAGGGAAGATACTGTAAGCATAGAGACCAATTAGTAGGTTGGGACACTAGTCCAGGTGAGAGGTGATAGCCTTCCCCAGGGTAGTGACTGTGTAAGTAGAGAGGAGAGGATGTATGGGGGAGATCTTGTGAAGGTAAGTCAATAGAATTTGGCAACTAATTAAATATGGGGGATAAATGAAGGTGGGAAATCAAAGATTACTTCTAGGTCTTGAACCTAGGTGACTGAAAGGATATTGGTGCCCATGACAGAAATAGGAAAGATAGGAGAAAAGGTAGGTTTGGGGACAAAGATAATGAAGTCTGTTTTGGACATGATGAGCTTGAGATAGTGATGGGTAGAGGTAGAGATGTCCAGCAGGAGGTTGATAACTGGGAGAGGAAGGGAGGGAGAGAGAGACAGAGAGAGAGAGAGAGAGACAGAGAGAGAGA
>NW_027186457.1:25065372-25085372 GCF_028583685.1 Petaurus breviceps papuanus | reverse complement strand
CAAGTCACTGAATCTCTCTAGGCCTCAGTTCAAATCTTGCCTTTGACACTTACCTGTGCTGTGTCTTTGGGCTAGTCATTTAGACTAGTCCCTTAGAACTTAGTTTTCTAACTTATAAATTAAGGGTACCAGACTAAATGACCTTTGAGGTCCCCAGCCTGATCGAGATCTATGATTTAGTAGGAAGAAATATGAGGAAGAAAGGATCACGCTAAATGTAAGAAAGACCATACCCAGCCTGTGGTCCAAAGAATAGGGCCAGGGAAATTAAAAATCTAGGCAGAGTTGATCTGATGGTGCTTGGCTGAGCTGTCTCTTGAGGTAGGGATGCAGCTCCATGACAGTCTCCTGAGGCTTCAATCAGCAAATCCAGCAATTCTCTCCTGTCCTCTCTTCATTTTCTTTGCTAACAAAAGATACACACTTAGGAAGCAAGAATACTGAGGCACCAGGGACAAGTGCCATTTTTGTTTCTTCCTTTCCCCTCTAACTGCTTATTTATTTTGCTAAACAGTGCCACTTTTCACTTTCAGAAGGCTTTAGCTGACAGGACTCCCGTGGTCTTCCATTGGCTAACCCACCTTGCTGACCCCGGGGGTCACTCTCATCATGTCATTTCTCCCAGAATACTAGTAGGAATGGAGTGGGCAAGGGCTAGCAGGCATTCCTGTCTTTTGTCTGTTTTGCCTTGAAATACCTTACCCTGTTTCCTTCTCATCTTTATAACAAGTTGGGGAAATGGGCCCCTCTAAATGGGCCTGAAGGAAGCAGAGGTTGTGGCAACCTGTTATTAGGACCTCTCTCTTTGTAATTGTTCTGCAATTTGTACCTGGAGAAGCCTTGCAGCCTACAATGCCCACACAGGATGTGGAGAGAGGGGATAGTGATCTGATACCCAGATGTGGCCAGATGCCCAGTGGAGGAGCTGACCAGTGCTTTCAAATGTTCTGTAGAAGGGCAAAAGAATGCCTGAGTATTTGGAGCAATCTTCTTCCTTCTCTTTCCCCACTGTGAATACATACATTATACTGGGATATACACACACACGCACACACCAATATATACATTAGATTTTGAGTATATAGCTTTTCCCCTCCTCTGATTAAGGAGTCAGATTTATAAGAGGATAAAAAAAGGAAGAATGGAAGAAGAAAGGAAGGAAGGAAAGAAAGAAGAGAGGAGGGGAGGAAGGAAGGAAGAAATAGAGGAAGAGAAGAAGGAAGGAAGAAATGGGGAAGAAAGAAAAAAGGAATATATATGTATATACATATATATATACATATATATATATATATATATATATATATATATATATATATATATAGCATTTCTTAAGTGCCAAATATGTTGTCTACCTTGTGTTAGACTCTGGGGATAGGAAGGAAGGGAGAGAAAGAAGAAAATGAGAAATTTGAGGTAGCTAGGTGATACAGTGTTCAATCTAAAGTTAGAAAGACTTGAGTTCAAATCCTGCCTTAGATACTTCCTTGCTGGGTGATCCTGGGAAGACACAAGCACTCTCAGCCTCAGTATCCTCATCTATAAGATAGGAATTAAAAGAGCATCTATCATACAGGGCTGTTGTCAGGGTCAGATCAGATGATATATGGAAAATATTTTGCAAGTCTTAAAGTACCACATAAACACTAGCTTTTTGGTTATAAGGAAGTGAAGACTGACTATAAAATGAAAATAATATTAAAAGTAAACTAAAGTCAGATCAGTTGTGTTGAACAATGTTGGTTCAGGAGAACCCAAGAGGATTTAGCACCTGGGCATCCTTTGGATAGGAAGATGAGGGATAATGGGCACAGAATGTAGGGTACTTTGTCATACATGGTCACTTTGCCACTTAAGCTTAATCGTATTTTTGTTATGGCTATTGTCATTGCAAGATTGGGTTTGACAAGAAGGAAACAAATGTACTCCCCCCCCCAAAAAAAATCCCAACAACCCCTGAAAGACATTTTTTAGTGGAAAGAAATGTGAGGAAGGAAGAACCAACATTTCAATTTATACCAGCTACCATCAGTAAACTGTAGCTAATATAGGTACATTTCTTAGGGCCTGGATATACCCAGGTACAGCAAATATACCCAAGATTCCATGAGGAGACTTTTATACGAAAATTAATTTCTTCTTTATTGTTCCCTTCTTTGAAGGCCCTTCCAATATCGTTTCCTGCCCCACTCTCTCTCCCTTATCTCTTTATCTTGTATTTGAACTTTAAATTAGATGATATTAATTAAATTAATAAAGAAACAAAATAGATAAAATTAATTAATTTTATCTAAAATTGATAAAAATAATTAAATTAGATGATAATTAGACCTGGTAGGGTACCATGGACCCAGTGGCTGTTCAATAAGTAGGGCTTGCAAGGGCTGGATTGTTCTGAACGATTTTTTTTTCCACTCAGGAAGACAATGCTGCCCAATGGAAAGCATTACTGTGGATCAGGTTTTGAAACTTAGTTCTTCCATTTCCTTTGTGAGCCTCAGAAGGTCATTTGACTTCTCTGGGTCTCAGTTTCCTCATTTGTGAAAAGAGAGAAATGAACTAAGTATCCTGGAAATTCCCTTCTTCTTTGATTCTTATTTCAATTGGTTTGAGATTATGTCCGAGATCCACAGGCTGCAGAGGGATTTTAGGATCATGAATTAGCCTCAGGCCTAGAAGAATCATCAGGCTCCCTCAGAGCAGGTCCTTAGAACCACCCCCTCTTAATTGCAGGCTTTCACTAGAGATTCCCCAAGGTACCTGAACAGTTCTCAGAGCAGGCATTGATTTTAATCATTCACCTATGAATGAGATGTTATGTGATCTGGGGGAGAGTCCAATGTTTCCCCCAGGTGTAGGAGGAGGGTGAGGATTCCAGCTTCCTCTGCACCTGCCCAGAGCAGCCAAGTTTGGATGCATGCTGGTACTTAAGGACGGAAAGAAAGAGAAAGGGCTGATTTAGAAAACACATCTCTTTGAAAGGCAGCATTGGATGAGACCTTCCAGGTTTGAGCACAGCCACCACCCCTAGACTAAGAAGGGGTAGGTCCTTTAGGTGCAAGGGCTGGGTTGCCCAGTACCTAGCACAGTACCCTCCCCAAACAGGCACTTAATGAATGTTCTTATTAAGGAAGGGGTGGGGGTCGAAATGACAGATTCCATCTGGAGTGACCTGGACTCACATAGACAATTGTACCCCCCCCCCTCCGAAAAAAAAATCCCAACAACCCCTGAAAGTAATTTATTTTTTTAATGGGAAGAAATGTGAGGAAGGAAGGACCAACATTTCAACATAAGTGAGCTACCATTGGTAAATGTATCTAACATAGGCACATTTCTTAGGGCCTGGATAAAATCAGGTACAGCAGATACATCAGAGATTCCATGAGGAGACTTTTACAGGAAAATGAATTTCTTCTTTATTGTTCCCTTCTTTGAAGGCCCCTCCAATATCATTTCCTGCCCCACTCTCTCTCCATTATCTCTTTATCTTGTATTTGAACTTTAAATTAGATGATATTAATTAAATTAATAAAGAAACAAAATAGATAAAATTAATTAATTTTATCTAAAATAGATAAAATTAAATTGAATTAAATGATAATTAGACCTGGTAGGGTAGCATCAACCCAATGGCTGTTCAATAAGTAGAACTTGACAAAGGTTGAATGCTTTGAATGATTGACTAGGGACCATAACCACAAGCAGAAAATTCAAAGAAAAGTAATGGATAGAATGAGAGACTTGGATTTGGGAAGACCTGGGCTTGAATACATCCTCTGACATAAATTTATGTAATACTTAACTCACTTTAGCCCTCCAGTTGCCTGTAAAATGATAATAATATTATCTTTTGATTTCTGCTTTTGTTTATGACCCCTAGTCAAGGGAAGCCAAAACGGTGCAAATTACTATTTCAGAGTGTCCTATGCTAAAAGCTGGCTATCCAGGGAAAGAAATGAATTCAGCATAAGGGAGCTCACATTTTAAAAGCAAAACCTGAAAATATAAACACATTGAATCCTATGGAAAACCTCGTTCACAAAATCTTTTGTTAATTGTGAAAGAGTGATCTCAAGCCATGGAAAGGCAAGCTCTACCTGGGGGCCATATTTGCACCTATGAGAGATTAAAAGGGGTGGCACTGACTCAAACTTGCTTCCTGGGCTATCTCTCTCTATTTTCCTGACACAGAGCAGAACCAGTGACCACTGACCACCACGAGCCATCAGCAAAAGCACACCAGTCGTGAGCACAGAAAGGGATTGCCAAAGTAAGGTGATACCTAATGCTCTATCTCAGGGAGCCCCAGAATTCTCTCGTAACTCTCGGCAAACATCCCTTGTTGAACCAATCTCCAAGGGAAGCTAGGAGCCCCAGCTGGTGTGACTGTAGATTCCGCCCGAACCTTTCTCTAGACCGGAGGTTTTTAAACTTTCTTAATCTCAGGACTCCTTTATACTCTTCAAAACTATTGAGGAGCTGCCTCCAAAAGAGCCTTTTTGTTTGTGTTTTATCTGTTAGTATTTATCGAATTAAAAACTTTAGTAATATTATCAAAATAGTTTTGATCACATGGACCACTCAGAAGGGTCCCAGAGACCCCCAGGTTTCTCTGGACCACTTTTGGAGAATTACTATCCTAGATTCTCTAAGTCTCTCTATTTCTTAGGGGCTGCGAGGCCAACGTGCACGAAGCCCAAGGGGAGGTGTGTGTGTGTTGGGGGGGGGGAGGTGGGGGGAGGGAGGCGGTAGAAGCATGACCCAGCTGCAGGGTGGAGACTACACCATAGACCCATCTGTTGTTTACTGGAGCTGAGGATGCTGACTTGGTGCCCAGTAAGGAGCGTCTGTCCCGTGTATTGTGCTGTTTTGGAAGACTCCACACGTCCTGCCCCTCACCGCCCCTTCTCTTCTGTCTAGTTTCTCTCTCCCTGGACTTCTTCCCATCGAAGCCAATGTTTGCCGTACAAATGCCAGAGCATCCAGCCTTTCTTCCTTGACTGATGCTCCCCGTGCATATCCTGCCAACAGCCCAGCTGCTGGAGTCACAGGGAGAGTAAATAACCAGCATCGTGTGGACCCAGATTTCCATCGCTGGTGCCGCTACGGGAGCTGATGCCAAGAGGAAAGTCGTTCTGTTGGAATCTTCGCTTTGGCTCCTAAGTCTTATCTCCAAACACACGTACAACCACACATGCGTGCAAGCTGTAACAAACAGATATATTCACACAAACATATACACACAATAGCCTTGTCCGATGCGCGCACTTCTAGCCAACTGTGGTTATTGGATTGTTTCCTTAATGAGGCTTCAAAAAGGCGTTTTGGAGCCAGGGGAGTGAATTTAAGTGAGATTCTGATAAAAATAGCTGAGAGTCCAGCAGCTGTTCTCCCTAGACAGCCAAACAAGTGTCCCAAGCTGCTGTTCATTTCAAGGATCTAATTTTTGTAAGTGTCACTGGGCGAGGATGAGAAGAATTTCAATGGATCAAGAGAAGGTTCTATAACTCTAAAAAAAAAAAAAAGAAAGAAAGAAAGAAAAAATTAAAAAAGAAACAAAAAAACCAAACTGATATTTATATGGCATGTTACATATATGACATGTATTATCTTATGTGAGTTTCACAACATCCCTGTGAGGTAAGTATGATGGATATTATTACTCCCATTTAGTAGATGAGGAAATTGAGGCTGAGAGGGTTTAAGTGATTTTCCCAGGGTCATACAGCTAGTAAACAATCAATACAAATTTAGTAAGCCCTTGCAGACACTATGATTAATTTAGCAATTAGCATAGCAGCTGGTACATAGTAGGAGCTTAATAAATGCTTGTTGATTGTTGCCTGGGGAGGCGACATATACAAATAGATACCAAGCAATCTTTTTTTTTTTTTTTTTTTTTTTTTTTTGGGGGGGGGTGGGGAGGGTGGGCCCGGTCATGGGGAGGAACCAATCAGAGATAAGATTTGATTTGGCTTCCTTACACCAGATCAAGTAACCAAGCCACAACGCCATGATTACTTTTGTATCTGAATGACTTTGCAGATAATCATTTTGAATTACTTTCTAAGACTCAAACTATGGGTATTACAGGCACACAAGGAAAAAAAAAAAACAATGGCAGAACTATAAAATGTTAGGTTTAGAATTTTAGGCATTACCTAGTCACCTCCCAACACCCTCCCCACCCCAGTTTTTGAGCTGCTTCACCAGGGCTCTCTAACATTTCCCCTGGTTGCCAAGTTCATACACATTTCATATATTTTTCTTTTACTGTACATTTGGGTAGCTACCAAGGCATCCATCCTTTGCTGGCAGATTGTGTTCAATTCTGGGGACCATATTTTAGAGAGGGCATTGATAATATGGAGAGTGAGCTTGGAGAAGAGAAGACTCAGAAGAGGTGGGGGAGAAGGGGAGACATGATTATCGTCTTCAACTATTTGGCAGTTTACCATAGGAATAATGGGGGAAGCTTTAAAAAAAAGTTTATTTGGGCTTGATGTAAGGAACAGCTTCCTGGCATTTAGAGCCATCTAAAAGGAAGGAATTTACCTAATCTGTCTAAGAAAGATCAAGACCTCCCCCCACCCCTAAATTGTAATATTAGAGTACTACCTGGAACTTGCCCACTGTCACACAGACTACACATGTCAGAGATAGGACTTGAACACAGGCCATCTTGGCTTCAAGGGCAATGCTCCAATACACCATGCTTATTTAAAAAAAATTATACTTCAATTAACAAGCTTTAATCTTCTCTTTCCCATCTATCCCCCCCTCAATTTAATAGGAAAAAATCACTTTTAACAAATACACATCACATTTCCTCTGCTTTCAAGGAGAATATCAGTAAATTGGTTGATATCTAACAATTAACAAAAAATTTATAGCTAGCATCTATGTGAAGAATTTTGCTCTGAACCTAATAGTTTATAACAAAAAATAGTTTATATTTCTATGGAACTTTAAAATTTCCAAAGCATTTTACCACAACTCTGTGAGGTAGATGATTCAAATTACCCCCATTTTCCAGATGAGGAAACAGAGGTTCCTAGAGATCAGGGGACTTGCTCAGAGTTACACAATCATCAAGTTAACCAGGATTTGATCTCCTCACTTCAAGTCCAGCCCTCTTTCATTACACAGTTATTTTTCACATGCCATAATGTTTTGTCAGTTTATAGGGTTTTCACTAGGGGATGGTTGTGTTTGCTCTCTTGTTTCCAGCACTCATTGCTAGAATGTAAATACCTCAACAGCAGTGACTATTTCCTTTTTAGAATTTTAAATTAATTTCTTTGGAATAAGACTGGATGAGGAAACACCTCCTAGCAGTTCAGATTGATACCTCCTTTGCAAATTATAACCTTAGTTGCCTACAGCATGAAGAGGTTAAGTGACTTTCCCAGAGTCACACAATCAGTATGTGTCATCAATCTTGCCTGCTGCCTTTTCCAGACCATAGAACCTCCCAAGACTGTGCCCTAGGAGATTCCCTCCTGCCCTGGGGCTGGCCCTGCTCTACAGACTCCTATGGTCCACTGTATCTACTCAGCCCCAGTCACACTTCACAGACCACCTAGTCATCCACCTTGGCTTTCATCTTGCCATCCCCCTTCCCTCCATATCAGTTTTCTCTCCCTTCTCCTCGTACCTCTTGCTCTGGAAATTATAATCAAAGAAATACTTCTGTAGTTACTGTTACATATTGTTACATTTGTCACATATTATTCAACTTCCTGATGGATTTTTTCATCATCCATATGCTGTGGTAGACCAAAGCACTCCTCCCTGGCCATTCCTCTTCTTTATGTGTTAGGGCAGCTGGGTTAGGTGGCTCCGTGGATAGAGTGTGCAGCCCAGACTCATCTCCCTGAGTTCAAATTTAGCCTCAGGCATTTACTAGCTGTGTTACCTGGTAAGTCACTCAACCCTATTTGCCTCAGTCTTCTCATCTGTAAAATGAGTTGGAGAAGAAAATGGTATACCATTCCAGTATCTTTGCCAAGAAAACCGCAACTCATAAAGAGTTGGACAGTACTGAAAATGACTCAACAACAAAAACTGCTGCCTATCCTTTTTAGAACATGAGGTCTCCAGGGTGGCTGGGTGGCACAGTGAATGGAGTGCCAGCCCTGGAGTCAGGAGGACCTGAGTTCAAATCTGGCCTCAGACACTTAACACAAAACTAGCTGTGTGACCTTGGGCAAGTCACTTAACCCACCCTAATTGCCCTCTAAAAAAATAATAAAAAAAAATATAAGGTCTCTGAGGTACAAGATGGTCTCCTTTTGCATTTGTATCTCCTGCATTTACCACAATCTTTGGCATATAATTTCATTCATTCATTCATTCATTCATTCACTCATTCATTCAAGTTTCTGGAGTCAGATTGTGGAATGTTTTAAATTCAGAGCTCAGGTGTAGGGTGGCATAATGAATGGAGAGGTAGCCTCAGCTAGCCTTCCCCCCTCCACTTCCCTATCCCTCGATTTGCTCATGTATCCAATGACACTATTTATACCTGTAGTACTTGTGTTGCAGGATTGTTGGGTGGCATATATTAGCTAATATACATAAGGCACTTTAAAAAGTCTAAGAGACAGTTGACTTTTAAATACATAAGATGAAATACATAGAATTACAAAGGAAGCCAATTTTTAAAAATAGTTATCAAGAAATTTTGTTTTAATTACCAGACCCTGGATTAAGAACCCTTGGTTTAAATGGATGAGGTGTCTAAAGAAATAAAGGGATACCTATGTGTATGTATGTATGGGGGAAGGGCAATGTAATTAAAGAGTAATTGCTACTTGATGGAAGAACACAATAAGTTGAAGCTTTGGTGATTAGATTTTGGTGCTAATGAAGACAGTGTCCTAGGTTTGTGTGTGAGTGAGTGAACATGGTTCTCTTTGATGTTCATAAAAAGGATCCCACCTCCTTACCTGTACCAGCAAGGGACTGGCATCAACGACAAGAGGGAGTGAGGAGGATGTGTCCATCAATGAGTAAGCATTTATTAAGTACCAACTATATGTAAGATGAAGGGCAACATGGCAGAGAGAGTAGGAAGGTGACCGGGGAATCAGGAAAACCTGACTTCTAGTCTTGCCTCTGATTTTGTGGTTTGTTCTTTGTTCTCCAAGTTCATGACATCAGGAAGATGATACCATGACTTGCAATTGAATTGGATTTGAGTAAATGAGGGCTGTGCAAAGTCACTAGTCTTACTTTATCCTCCAGAGTCATCTGGGTCCAATCCAGTGGCTAGAATATAGACCAGGACAACTGGAGATGGTCCATGATGGCAGTGGGAGACCTTGCCTCTGCTGCCTTCTGGGCAAATCACTTAACCTTTGTGTGCCTCAGGTAACTCTCTAAGGTTCCAAGAGCAGGGCAGGTGCTGACTGATAGAGGGAACTTCCTCACTGGGAACTCCCCTGTATTGATGAAATCACAGGTCAAGTTGGGGAAAAAAAAAGGGTGTGCCACAGCATTCCATCACTTCTACTAAAGGGTAGAGGTCACTAGGTTTGAAATCAGAAAACCTGAGTTCAAGCCCCAGTTCTTCCCCTTCTTAGAACCAGAAACCCAGAAAACTTCAGTGCAGGAAAGGACCTCAGAGACAGCGTTGAATAGTGGAAAGAACATTGGCCTCAGAATCAGGAAAACCTGGGTTTGAATCTCACTTCAGTTATCTACTAGCTGTGTGACCCTAAGCAAACCACTCAGCCTCTCTGGGCTTCTTCTATACAATGAAGGGCTTTTATCTGATGACCTTTAAGGTCCCTTCTATCTCTGAATATATGACCCTGAAATCCAACTTATAGCTAAAGACAAATTCTTCCTACATCCTGGACAAAGGTCATCCAGCATCCACTTGGGAACCTCCAGTGAACAGGTGGCCAATAGAGACTTATTAAGCATCTACTATGTACCAGGCACTGTGCTAAGTGCCACTGAGAACAAAAAGACAGTCCCTGCTCCCAAGGAGCTCCTAACCTAATGGAGGAGAGAACCTGAAAACAACGATGTAGAAAGGATTGGAGATCCTCTCAGAGAGAAGACAGTATTTTGTGATTGGCACAGCTCAGTCCTCTCCCTTTCTAGAATACACCAGCCCACATACATGCTCTCCGGTTAGTGAGTGGCATTTACTACTAACCGTTTAGGTAACATTTGAAGGTTCACAAAATGCTTTACAAACATTATGTCATTTCAGACTCACAGCAGTTTTGTAAGGTAAGTGCTATAGGCATTATTAACTCCATTTTGCACACAAGGAAACAGAAATGAAATGACTTGTCCATCTCAGTCTGCTATAGCTAGTAAGTGTCAGCTCCAGGTCTCCTCCCATTTCAAACTCAGCCCTCTTTGCTTGTCATATCTCTGTTCTTCTTTTTATTATAGAAAATGAGTATTATGTGGCTTTGATTACTTGATTCAATAATTCAAGAAATAAGTGAATTATCATAAGGCAGCACCAAGCATGGAGTAATGAAAAACACTCTAGATGTGCAATGAGAAGACGAGGGTTCAAGTCCCCATTCTAATCCATCCTAGGCAAGTGACCCTTTGTTAAATGATTCCCTCTGTTGTGCCTCAGTTTCCTCATCTGTAAAATAAGGGAGCTGTTCTAGTGATCCTTAAAGTCCCTTTTAGTTTGAAATACAGGGTCCTTTGATATTGAGTTGTGACAGGGAGTTAGGTAGAAAACATTGATAGAATGCACAATTTATTAACAATTAAGTATATAATCTGCTTTCCTTTCCAGGTCTCTATGACTAAATAAATAGATGAATGATCTTTGCCTTTGAACATGAACCTGCATAGATGCTGTAGGAACAACTTCTCCCCAACTCAGTATAATGTGTAGATGAGCATTTCTTTCAACTGGAAATTGACCAAATGTCTTCCATTTACTATGGTCCCAACTCAGAAAGCACATCAAGGGTTTTTTTTCCCTTTGCTATTTTTTTTTCTAATACAGATGACAGTTTGGTGGCTTGTAGAAACAAATCTTTTTGGCAAGATTAATTTTAAAGTTAGGCATTATGAGTATCAAATTAAGCTGTCAGCAAGGGAAGTGATACAGAGAAAGATGTGTTACAACACACACACACACACACACACACACACACACACACACAAAATCTCTGTTCCCTGAGCAGACTAGTAGGTTTGAACAGGAAAACTTGAGAGGCCAGGCTTCCCATTTTAGTCATTCTTTTCTGATTATGTCAGATTTCTAGCATGCTATTAGAGACACATGTGTCATCCTCACCATCAACCAGCATATCATTGCTGTTTCAAACTGTTACTAGAGCTGTTGACACAGAATATTGTGTCTGTCGACAGCGCCAATTAGCTGGCATGTCTGACTAGTGACAGCACGGTCTACTTTTGTTTATGGGGACGGTGCGAGCGGTATCTCCGTCTCCCAACCTCCAGTGGCAGACAGATGGATAGAACAACTATGTAATCATCAGCGGAAGCCCGCGATAGTCTGTCTTCACAAATCATTGTGTGGAGCTGAACCAGCAGCCCTTTGTCTGCGTGTAGAAATGACTGCAGGAGCCCTCCCCTCTGTCAAGTTATGACGTTGAATATGTATTGAGTGCAGCATACACATACATGCTTAGATGTAGATATGGATGGCTACTGGATATATTATGGCTATAGGTGTATGTACATACATGTGGATGGATAGATAGATGTGTTATGGATATATGTGTGTGTACATATATGGATGGATAGATTATGAATATATGTGTGTACACATATATGGATGGAGAAGTGTATATATTATAGATATATATGTGCATATACATGGATGGCTAGATGGATGTATTAGAGACATATAGACATGTGTATATACATATATAAGGATGTATAGATGGATGTATTAGGGACATATAGATGTATGTATATACATATATAAGGAAGTACAGATGGACATATTAGAGATATATAAATATATGTGTATACATATATAAGGAAGTATGGGCGGATATATTAGGGATATATAGATATATGTATATACATATATAAGGATATATAGATGGATATATTAGGTATATATAGATATATGTATATACATATATATTAGGATGTATAGATGGATGTATTAGGGATATATGCATGTACACATATATGAATGGAGATATTATGAATATATGTATGCACACGCAAATACATATGTATGGATATATATGTTCATATATGGATGTATGTGTGTAGGATCATAGGTCTAGAGATAGAAGGGACCTTAAAGGTCATCTAGTTCAACCACTTCTTTTACAGATAAGCAAACTGAGTCCCAGGGAAATAAAGTGACATGTCTAATATCACACAGACAGTGACTAATGAGTCAGAATCCAACATCAGTCCTCTGACTCCAAACCTGAATTCTTTCCTCTGTAAAATTTGTACCCATTCTTATCTCCATGGATAGAATTTAAATGTTCTTCACCCCTTTTTTGTCAGATTAAAAAGCAAAACCAAACAGGATCACAGAAGTTCTAGGTTGGAAGGGACTTTCGTGACACTTTAGTCCAACCAATGACCTGAACAAACATCCTTCTCCAGTGCCATAGTGTACTTGCCTTAGTTATTCATCCAACCAGATATGATTGCAAAAGATAAGAGAGGCATCCATCCATCAACAATTAAGCATTTATTAAGTACCTCTGTATGTCAGGCACCATGTTGGTGCTAGAGGCACAAAGACAAAAATGATAATGCCTGCCTTCAAAGAGCATAGATTTTATTGGGAGAGTTAACAGCCAAACCAAGAGTGACATAGGATTGGGAAAGCTGTCATCATCACAAGACAGTGAACACAAAAACACTTGTGTTCAGGAGACCCAGCTTTTATTAATGTCTCTTTCACTTGTGAGACTGTGAGCAAGTTATGTCTATAGTTTTCTCCCCTGTGGAAGCTGAACTCAGGGTCCTTCAGCCTCTAAATCCTTTGGTCTGTGATATCCAAAGCTGAGTTGTCAAAATGACAATACAAAGGCTCAAGACAAGATCTTTTTTTTTTGGGGGGGGGGAGGGTGTGATGATTTCATTGATGTAAGGCAGTGGCATCAGACTCAAATAGGAACAGATCTCTGCTGCTGCATATTGACTTAGAAAACCACAAATAAACCTTATCTATGTCATGTTTTATTTTTATTTATTTTGCTAAACATTTCCCAATTATATCTTCATCTGGTTTGGGCTGCACTCAGAAGTTTTGCTGGGGCATGAGTATGACTACCTCTGGGTAGGGAATTCCTGGTGTGAAAATTCCCTCTACCAACACAGATTGTCAACTTGGATGCATCTTATTTTTTTGTAACTTGTCATCTCTTCTGAGCAAGAAGGGACCTCAAAGTCATCTGATCACATTCCTTCCATTACAGATGAAGAGACTGGGGTCTAGCATTTTACTCAAGACAACAATGATAGAAAATAGAAAATATTTCTTACAGAGTTGGTTGAGAAACTGAGAAACTAAATGACTTGTCTGGGGTCAAACAGCTAATATGCTTCAGAGGTAAGATTTGAACCCAGGCTTTACAGACACCCTCTCTCTATTATAACTAGATGATCCTCAATATTCAGGGAAATATCACTATTAATTAATTACTTACTGCAAGCATACCTCTGTGTTAGCTTAATTTTATATGAAATCTGTAGCATAGGCCAAACTCCAGTGAAAGTTTCAGGTTCATAATATTTTGGGTAAAAGCCAGAATCATTAAAAAAGATTATCCAGAAACTGTTTTGGTCTGTCCTTCCTACCTCTATTCTTCTCTCCTTGCCCTCTAAAAATTCTGGGAATCCTGTTTTCCCCCAAATGATAGATTGAGGATATTTCTACTCATATCCCTGGAGCCTTTATTTCTATCTTTATTTCTGCCACAAATCTCTCCATGTTCTGGTCTATTCTCTGCTAAGTTGCCAAAGTACTTTTTAATAAATAAATTAAAATAAGGTTGGAGCAGTTAGATGGTGAAGTGGATAGTGCACTGGACCTGGAGTCAGAAGGACCTTGAGTTCAAATCCAGCCTCAGACACTTACTAATCGTGTGACCCTGGGCAAGTCATTTAACCCCAATTGCCTCCAAAAAAAAATCAGGTCCCACCATGTCATCCTTCTGTACAATAAACTGATGAGTCCCTATCACTTATAGTATCAAATATAAAATCCTCCATCTGGCATTCAGAATCCTACCTTTTTAGTCTTCTTATACCTCCTCTCCCCCTCCCATACACTCTCTCTGTCTCTGTCTCTCTCTGTCTCTCTGTCTCTGTCTCTGTCTCTCTCTCCCTCTCCCTCTCTGATCCAGTGGTACTGGCCTTTTTGTAATTCCTCAAACAAGACATTCATTCAATCATCTGATTCCAGACATTTTCACCGGCTATCTCTCATGCCTGGAATAGTCTCTCTTCATCTCCATCTCTTAGATTTCACGACTTCCTTCAAGTCCTAGCTAAAACCCAACCTTCTACAAGAAGCCTTTCCTAATCATTCTAATTGCAATGCCTCCCTTTGGCGGCGATTTCCTATTTTTTCCTGTATATGCTTGTTTATTCATAGGTTCTTTCGCCCTCCACACATTGTCTCCCTCATTAGATTGTAAGCTCCTCAAGGGCAGGGCTCCCTCTTTTGCTTTTTCTTGTGTTCCCAGAGTTTGGCACAGTACTTGGAACATGTAGGCACATAGTCAATACCTCATGGCTGACTAACCTAGTTTACTTTCTATTAATTAAGAAGAAGAGATCAGATTTATGAAGTACTTTATAAAGAATTTTTGTCACAATGACTCCATCAGGGAAGTAATCAAATATTATAGGAAACTCAGGCCCAGAGAGATTATATGACTTGCTCATAATCATAAAATTAGTAAGAAATAGTGAGAACATGGACCAAGATTTCCAAATTTCAAGAATCCAAATGTTTCTTCAATTTCCAAATCACTGCCATGCCTCTTGTTGTTGTTGTGGCTGATTGGTTGGTTCCATTTCTTGTCTGGATCTGGAATTTTATTGGTGTAGTGAATCCCAGTATGGAAATTCCCTCTACTAAGGCAGATCAGTAACTGCTCTGGAGGTTATAGTCTTATGAGAGTTGCTGGGGGACGCTGAGAGATAAAGAGACTTGTCTAGGGTCAAGCAGCCAGTATGTGAGACTTGTACCCACATAATCCTGACTATTTACTACACCACACTGCCTCTCATACACACATATGTAAATATATGTATGTATACAGACACATGTACATATGTCCATGTATAGACATGTTATATATGTATATGTATAGACATGTGTGTTTGTCTATATTGTGTGTGTATGTGTACATACATTCCCAAAGTGGGTGATACTACCCCATGAGGGGGTGCTGGAATGATCTGGGGAGAAGTAGTACCCTTGGGTACAATTGGGGGGGGTGTTGAATAAAAATAATAGGGTGGTGGAAGCATAGAGCAAGAAGAGAAGAAAATTCTGAAAAATCATTCATACAGGTTTCATCTATTGTGCAACAGAGTTAAAGTCATAGTGATTACATTATTTTTCCAAATAAACGCACAAAATACAAGTTACAACCCATCAGTGGTTAAGTCTGCTGACAGGTCTTAACAAGTAAGCATTGGCAAGCAAGCATGTAGTGCATTCTCAGGAAGCCCAACATGCATCATCAGGAATATGTGTGTGTAATGACTTGTTTACAATATGATACTATATGGTTACATCATGCAATATTGCATCATCACAATTTTAATGCAGGAAAATCTCACAAATTTACAATAAATTATTAAATTTGATATGCATCATTTAAAAAAATATGTATTTTATATTTTTTGAAATGGTGCAATTTTTTAAAGAAATAATTAAAGGGTTAAAGAAAGTAGATTTCCAGGAGGGTGCTGAATATTTTTTTTTAATGGGGCAGTAGACCAAATAAGTTTGGGAACCTCTGAGATAGGTGGTACAGTGGATAGAGTGCCAGATCTGAAGTCAAGAAAACTCATCTTCCTGAGTTCAAATCTGGCCTCAAACACTTACTAACTGTGTGACCCTGGGAAACTGTGTGACCATTTAACCCCGTCTGCCTCAGTCTCCTCATCTGCAAAATGAATTGGGGAAAGAAATGACAAACCACTCCAGTATTTTTGTCAAGAAAACCCCCAATGGGGTCACAAAGAGTCAAATAAGACTAAAAAGCAACTGAACAACTATATATTATATAGATATATAAAGAATATATGTGTGCGCACACACACATATGTATACACACATATACTACCACTCACCTTTAATGAATATATAACACCATACCTTAAATACCTATAAATAAACCTTCAGAATCAAAATGACTTATGATAGACAATCCAATAAAATAGAGAATGGCACATGCTTCAGAAAAGTGAAAATTGGAATGCTTTCATAATTGACGAGACACATGCAAGAAATACCCAGTAAATATTGAACCATTAAATTAGGAAGGATATGCAAGTAAAGGGTACTCCTATTTAATGCAAGTGGACTTTAATTATCTCTCAAATATTTTAAATTGCTCCTCCTCACAGTTCCAGGGCAAGAAGAGTGCTTGTGGTCACTCACAGACCAGAGCACAGGCTAGGAGAGTAGTAAACACCTATCTCTAGATCATACCACCTTGGGAAAACCAAAAACTTACAGGTCCCTAGAAGTATCTCTGAAAACAGCTGCTAAAAACCCCTGAAGCTTGGAACAGTGTGCCCTCCACCCTGGAAGCAGACTCTTAACTTAACAAAGAGTTAAAAGTGAAGAAACAGGCTGGGAAAATGAGCAAACAATGGGAAAAAATATCTGACTATAGAAAGCTACTATAGTGACAAGGAAGATCAAAACACATATTCAGAAGAAGACAACAAAGTCAAAGCTCCTACAGCTCAAAGCCTCCAAGAAAAATATTAATTGGTCTCAGGCCATGGAAGAGCTCAGAAAGGATTTTGAAAGTCAAGTAAGAGAAGTAGAGGAAAAGGTGGGAAGAGAAATGAGAGTGATGCAAGAAAATCATGAAAAACAAGTCAATAACTTGGTAAAGGAGACACTAAAAATACTAAAGAAAAGAACATCCTTTTCTTGTTACTTTTTTTTTTGCTTTTTTTTTGGAGGGCAATTGGGGTTAAGTGACTTGCTCAAAGTCACATGGCTAGTGTGTCAAGTGTCTAAGACTGGATTTGAACTCAGGTCCTCCTGACTCCAGGGCCAGTGTTCTATTTACTGTGCCACCTGGCTGCCCCAAGAAAATAACATCCTAAAAAATGGACTAGGCCAAGTGGTAAAAGAGGCCCAAAAAGCCAATGAGGAAAAGAATGCCTTAAAAAGCAGAATTGGCCAAATGTAAAAGGAGATCCTAAAGTTCACTAAAGAAAACAATTCCTTAAAAATTACAATGGAGCACATGGAGGCTAAAGATTCTATGATATATCAAGAAACAATAAAAATCCTAAAAGAATGAAAAAAAAAATAGAAGACAATGTGAAATACCTCATTGGAAAAATAACTGATCTGGAAAATAGGTCCAAAAGAGAAAATTTAAAAATTATTAAACTACTTGAAAACCATGATTTTTTTTTAAAAAAAGCCTAGACCTCATTTTTCAAGAAATTGTCAGGGAAAACTCTCCTGATATTCTAGAACCAGAAGGCAAAATAGAAATTGAAAGAATCTGCTGATCACCTCCTGAATGAGAACCCCAAATGAAAATTACCAAGAATATTATAACAAAATTCCAGAGTTCCCAGGTCAAGAAGAAAATATTGTAAACAGCTAGAAAGAAACAACTGAAGTTCTATGGAGTCATGGTCAGGATAAAACAAGATTTAGCAGATTCTCCTTTAAAGGATTAGAGGGAAAAGGAGCTAGGATTAGAGCCAAGAATCAAAACTAAGTATAATATATATATCCAGCAAAACTAAGTATAATACTTCAGGGGGGGAAGTGGATATTCAATAAGATAGAAAACCTTCAAGCATTCTTGATAAAACAAGAACAGGGCTGAATAGAAAATCTGACTTTCAAATACAAGACAGAAGAGAAGCATGAAAAAGTAAACAGAAAAGTGAGATCATAAAGGTCTTAATAAGGTTAAACTGTTTACATTCCTTCATGGGAAGATGACATTTGTAACTATAAGACCTTTCTTATTATTAGGGTAGTTAGAAGGAGTATATATAGACAGAGGACAAAGGTGTGACTTGAATAAAGGAATGGTATCTAAAAAATAAAATTAAGGGGTGAGAGAAGAATGTACTGGGAGAAAGAGAAAGCGAGAGGTAGAATGAAGTAAATTATGTCACATAAAAGAAAGAAGAAAAAGTTTTTACGGCGGAAAGGAAGAGGAGAGAGATGAGTAGAAGTGAATTGAAACTTGCTCTCATTAGAATTGGCTCAAAGAGGGAATAACATACACACTCAATTGGGTATGGGAATCTATCCTATCCTACAGGAAAGTAGGAAGGGAAGGAGATAAGAGAAGGGGAGGGTGATTGAAAAGAGGGTAGATTGGGGGAGGGGATAGTCAGAAGTAAAACACTTTTGAGGAGGGACAACATGAAAAGAGAGAGAATAGAATAAATGAATTGGGGGAGGGGGGGAATAGGATGGAAGGAAATATAGTTAGCAATAGTAACTGGAAAAAAAGTTTCGAAGCAACACTCTATGATAAAGGTCTCATTTCTTAAACATATAGAGAACTGAATTAAATATTTTAAATATATTTAGAATTTAATAGAGCAAATATTAAATATATATCATTTAAAATTATATTTTGAAGTGTTAGAAGAAATTTAATCATCTCTGTACAGAAACCATGGTTTCCATAAGTCAACATTGTAAATAAGGTCAATTTAAGTGTAATGTATGAGAGCAAACATGCTGCTAACACTTTAAGAAAGCCTTAACAACATTTACTGAGACTGCACTAGTTTATTCTATAAATAAGTCTCTCTCTCTCTCTCTCTCTCTCTCTCTCTCTCTCTATCTATCTCTCTCTCTCTCTCTCTCTCTCTCTCTCTCTCTCTCTCTCTCTCTCTCTCTCTCTCTCTCTCTCTCCCTCCCTCCCTCCCTCCCTTCCTCCCTCCATCCTCTCTCTTTGTTTCTCTCTCTTCTCTCTTCTCCTCTCTTCTCTCCCCCCCACCCCAAGAAGGGAAGAGCAAGTGCTGAACAGCTGGAATCCTCAAACATTCTGCCATGATCTGATAATAGGGGGTATATTGGTACCACCAAGGGAGAGAGGCCAGATGGAACATTTCCTGTCACTGCACTCATTTATGCTCTCTCCTCCATTTACCCAATTTTTTAAAACCCAATCATTTATTCTATGGGGAAAAAGGAAGGGTGAGGAAATGATAAACAAAGTTATGCAAAGAACAAATGCAATCTTCTGTAGAGATGAGTTCCTCCAGTAGGCTAGGAGATGATTGCTGCCCCATTGGCCAAGTCCATATTTGTTTACCATCACAACACATATGACATTTGACTTATTGGCTTACTTCTTTCACCTGAGTACCTTCAGAACCCAGTCAGGAACTTTAATTAAGGACTAACTTTCTAGAATCTAATAGTGGTGGGAAGTTTATCAGGTGGGTGCTGAAGTCATCCTAAGGCACACTTCTCTCTGATCATTTCGTCAGTATCTGCCCATTTCCTATGAAATAAAGATCATATTCATAAGGAGTGTTAATCTCATCTTTTTTTTAAATCTTTACTCAATCTACCTTTTCAGTCTTTTAAAACTATATTTTTTTCAGTTCTAAATTTTCTTCCTTTTCTGCTTCCTATTCTAACCATTAAGAAGGTAAGAAAAACAAAATCCATTATAAGTGTGAAGTCATACAAAAATAATTTTCCACATTAGACATGTTCCAGGAAAAAAAAAGTAAAAGAAAGAAAGGAAGGAAGAAAGAGAGAGAGAGAGAGAGAGAGAGAGAGAGAGAGAGAGAGAGAGAGA
>NW_027186457.1:25056145-25065362 GCF_028583685.1 Petaurus breviceps papuanus | reverse complement strand
AGAGAGAGAGAGAGAGAGAGAGAGAGAGAGAGAGAGAGAGAGAGAGAGAGAAGGAGGAAGAAAGAAAGAAAGAAAGAAAGAGAGAGAGAGAGAGAGAGAGAGAGAGAAAGAAAGAAAGAAAGAAAGAAAGAAAGAAAGAAAGAAAGAAAGAAAGAAAGAAAGAAAGAAAGAAAGAAAGAAAGAAAGAAAGAAAGAAAGAAAGGAAGAAAGGAAGGAAGGAAGGAAGGAAGGAAGGAAGGAAGAAAGAAAGAAAGAAAGAAAGAAAGAAGGAAGGAAGAAAGGAAGGAAGGAAGAAGGAAAGGAAGGAAGAAAGGAGGAAAGGAAGGAAGAGAGAGAAGGAGGGAAAGAGAGAGACAGAAAAGAAAGGAAGAGGAAGGATTGAAGGAAGGAAGGAAGGAAGGAAGGGAGAAAATCTGCTTGAATCTGCACTTTGTGTCCATCACTTCTCTGTCTAGAGGAGGGCAGCTTGCTACCCTGTGACCAGTCTATACTTGCTGAGCATCAAAACTGGGTGTATCCACCATATTTAGCCCAAGGTCCAGCACACAGTAGGCACTTTGTGAATATTTATTGAATTAAATTGCTGGATTGTGATCCAGAGTCCTCAGAGATGTCCCAGTGCCTGGTGACTTGCCAGGCCTCCATTTTCAGGCCTCTCTTTCTCATTCCTTTCTGCCAAGGGTGAGGATTCCTTTCCAGTTCTTCGTAGAATAACTAGCTTTAGATAAAAATGGAAGAAAGATTTTTTAAAAATAATTTCCTTTTAAAAACATGCCATAAGAAGAAAAGGCAATTCTCTCTGATTTAAAAGCATGGTAGAAGGGGGGACATGGAGGGCTTGCTACAGAAACAACATCTTTCTCTCTAAATTTCACAAACTTTTGCCCAAGCCCACGGATGTGCAGATGTCTAGAATGCCCCAAGGACAAAGTTTTGGCACAAAGAGCTGACCCAGAGTTCCTTCTCTGCAGGAAAACCTTCACCTAGGAGGGGATGGGGATGGCAGATTCTCAGCAAACCTTGCAAAACTCCTTTGGGTTTGTGGTCACCTTGTCCAACTCCCTGGCAGGGCTGTGGATGTGATATTCCATCTGGGTTCTTGCCAGTCAACCCAGGACACCTGAGAAGCCCCCAAGATGAAGTGGGTTCTTAAAAGGTGGTCTGAAAATGGGTCTTCCTTCTCCCAACCTCTCTGCTGTGGGGGACTGCTCAAGACTTCTACCAGTGGGCCTTCTTCCATGTCTTTGGCCAGACGGAGCTGCCCGCTGTTACTAATCCCAGGGACCTACCCTAATTCTTAGACTTCTCGTCCCATTTTTCATTGTAGGATAACAAGTATCTTGACTGTAATCTATTAATTGAATAATTGAATAAACTTGTTTCCCTACCAGCAAGAGCATATTGTTTGCACACAATGTCATCCTGGGCCCTCCAGCTATGGAAAGCTTGCCAGATATGTTTATTAAGCCCCCTGTGCTTGGAAAGAGCACAGAAAACTGTCATCTCGGGCAATTCGAAAGTGACTATCTCAGCTGGGGATCTCACTGTTATGAATAAAGGAAGAGTTTGTGGTACAGTTGTGAGATGTGAAGAGAAAAAAGCCTCCCTATGGTGCAAATGTGTTGTAACCCTCAGGCGAGAAAAAAAATATTGAATTGTTGCTGGCAGTACAATGTAATTATTGTGTTAGTGGGGGCTACGCTGGCTAAGCTTCTTAAGGTAAAAATCACAGCTAATGTGGCGTTTGCTAAGGGACATTCCTGGTTGTTAAATAAGGCTCTCAGAATATTCCCACTGATTAACCATACAAATGAACAGGCATGTTCTATACAATGTCAAATATTGGCCTTTGTTGGCAGTGGACTACAGTTCAGGCTGTCTGACTTAGTCTGGACCAGAAAATAAGCCTCCAAAGGACAGGATGAAAGAGGTATATATTAACAGCAGGTTCACTGAAAAAGATCTGGAGGCCTTAGTAGACTTCAAGTTCTACAAGTCAACAGTATGAAATGTCAGTCAGGAAAAAAGCTAATCTGATCTTAGGCTGCATTAAGAGAGTCCCAGAGTCTCAGAGTAGAGGTGATGGGTCCTCTGTACTCTTCTCTGGTCAGACCACATCTTGAATATAATACTAGAACTTGGGACTTCTTGGCCTTTAATGAATGCTTTCACATTCACTCACTCACTCATTCAATCACTTCATTCATTCATTCATTCATTCATGATATTTTAGGAAGAACATGGACAAGCTCACAAGTGCCCAGAGAAGAGCAAACACAATGAGAGGTCTCAAGATCATGCCATACATAGAAGATTTATTTAAAAAAAAACCTGGGGATGTTTCTAGCCTGGAGAAAATAAGGCTGGAGTTGGGGAGGAGGGAGAAGGGGACCTGACAGCCTCCTTTAAATACTCGAAGGGCTGTCAAGAAGAAAGATTACATTTGTCATGATCGACCCTAGAGGGTAGAGCTAGAGGCAGGGAATGGAAGTCATAAGGGGGCTGATATAAGGCTGTTTTCAGGAAGACCTCCTCTCTATAATAACTGTCTCCAATGTGGGATACATTTTCTTTCACAATGGATAGTCCCACCTTTTGAAAGGTATTTGAGCAAAGGCTCAATGGCCGTTTGGTGAGAATCTTTCTAGGATCACATCACATTTCAGTCCGATTGATCTGTTTCCTGCTCCAAATACTCAGCATTCCATATTGCATTCCCTTGCCTTTCCACAGGCAACAAGACTGCTCCCCCACATCCGCAATTTGCCCCCCTCCTCATCGCTGCCTCTTAGGAGCCCTAGCTACCTTCAAAGATCAGCCAAGCACCATCTTCTAACATGAGTTTGTTTTATTTTTATTTTTTCTGATCCTGTTTATTGTTAGTAAACCACCTGAAATTACTATGAACATTATATCCCCCAGTAGAATGTCAGATCCTTGAGGTCAGGGTCTTTTTTTTTGTCTTTGCATTTTCTCATGGTACCTAACATCCAATGGGTAGGTAATACTTCTTCTCCTCTTCCTCCTCTTCTTCTTCCTTCTATTGCCACCACCAATAGCTAGCACTAATATAGTGCCTTAATGTTGGTAAAGCACTTTACAAATATTATCTCATTACCTCACAACTCTCTGAGACAGGTGTTATTGTCTTCATTTTGGTTTTTGCTTTTTTTTGGAGGGGCAATTGAGGTTAAGTGACTTGCCCAAAGTCATATGGCTAGTAAGTGTCAAGTGTCTGAGGCCAGATTTGAACTCAGGTCCTCCTGACTCCAGGGCCAGTGCTCTATTCACTGTGCCACCTAGTTGCCCCTATTGTCTTCATTTTACAAATAAGGAAACTGAGGCAGAAAGAGGTTAAGTGATTTGGCCAGGGCCCTGTATACAAAGCTAGTAAGTGTTTGAGACTGAATTTAAACTCAAAACATTTTCTTCCTGGATAGAATATTACCCAGGTATATTTGTTAAGCCAGCTGCCCCCCAGTTTCTTCAGCTGAATTAAATTAGAGGGTTCTTGTTCAGTTACGGATGAAATTAGGTGATCTTTGGAGTTCCTTCTAACTCTGTGATGCTGTCATGGCTAAGTAAAATTCCAGGTGGGGAGTGATGGGGCAGAAGGGAAACCAGGATGAGAAACTCAAAGAAAATTTGCAGTTTTATGCCTCTGTGACCAGATGCTGGCTTCTCTGCATTACTTTCCTCTTGGGAAATGCCCTGTAGACCTAATGCCCTGGTCTTTGCCATGTTTGGATACCCACAGTTCTAGAAGAGAAGAACTAGCCAAGTAAAAAAGCATCAGAAAGAATGCTGGTCTTGGAGTCTGGGAACCTGGGTTCAAATTCAGAATCTGTCATTATTTGAGTGACCTCAGCTAGGTGGCAGAATGCATAGAGTACCAAACCTGAAGTCAGGAAGACTCATCTTTCAGAGTTCAAATCCAGCCTCAGACACTTACTAGCTGTATGACCCTGGGCAAGTCACTTAACTCTGTTTGCCTCAGTTTCCTCGTCTGTAAAATGAGCTGGAGAAGGAAATGATAAATCCCTCCAATATCTTTGCCAAGAAAACCCCAAATGGGGTCACAGAGAGTCAGACACAACAAAAAAATGACTGAAGGCCTCAGGTAAGTCACTTAACCTCTCTAGGTCTTAAGTTCCTCACCTTCTTACCTCAGCCTCCTGGTTTTTTCAAATCTCACCTTCTGGAAGAGGTTTTCCCACCCACTCTGGTGCTCTGCACTCCCACCCTGCTCTCTTGCCTTTCCTCCAAGATCACTTCCACTTTGCAGTGTAGATATTGTGTACGTATATAGCGGTTAGTGTGCTGTCTCCCCCTGCCAGATCCTTCAGGGCCTTTCTTTGTATGCCCAGAGCTTAGCACAGAGCTTGGCACATAAGAGATGCTTAATAAATGCTTGCTGACCAACTAACTGTAAGAATTTGGCATTAAAGAACGTCTAAAGAGGTTATTTTTAGCTCTCAATCAATGATCCTATAATCTACCTTCGACCAGATAAATTGAGCTGTTCCCACCAGTATATGGCCTGCATGTATGTGTAGTTTGGCATTTCACTTCAAAGGAACCAGGGCTATTAGTGGCTTTGAGTAACTGGGAGAAAGCAGCAGCCCAGAGACTCAGCATAATGGGTTCTTAGAAGTTAACACCTCTGAGCATATGTTTGTCTTCCACGGCCCCACCCCATTCCATCCCAGCCGGGGCTTTCCAGTCCTGCTGCTTTCTAGCTCTCCTGGGTGTTGGGTAACAGGAGTCTGCCCCCGGGGGAATAAAAGCAAGGATCACTAGGTTCGACCCTGTAGGATTCTTTCCGTGGCCAAATAAAGCGGTCTCGACATAGATGTAACCTTAGATAATTTACTGATGAAAAAGTGGCCTCAGGTACCAGTTTTTTGGCAGCCGTGCTGCTGTCAGAGTACACTGTCTGAGTAGGCCATGTATGAATATTTCATGGGGGGAAGAAATGGAAAAATACACCTTTCAATAGACAAACCCCAAGATCGTCATTACTGAAATATGAATCGGATCCTAGGGCCGAATTGGATGTACAGACAACACGAGGGGCAGGATGGTCCCTCAGTAGCAGTTCTGAGGACAATCGAGGGAAGCCAAGATTTGGTTGCGTCCCCTCGCTGCTGACGTCTTAGGCTGTGATGAAGCAGCAGAGCTCTGTGGTGGAAACCAAAGGCTGAACAGCCAGCAGGCCAGGTCAGCCCTCCATCCTCCAGAGAGACAGACCACTAGGGCCCTCCGGGCGGACCATTGAGAGAAGATTTATGGGTGCTTTATCCCTGCAGACTCTGAAGCAGATGGAGAGCATCAACACTGCAAACATACTGTCCAAAAAAAAAAAATTCCCTTCCATTGTTTGATGGAGATGATTCTGGTGAGGAGATAATGCTGCTGCTGCCTCCCCTTTAGAAGTGGGTTTAAAAAAGAAAGGGCTTGATTCTGTAGTTGGCATCCAGGGGGTCTTGTGCTTGGGAAGGCATTTTGATCTGGAGACGAATCTCAAAACCGAAGCCCAGTTCTCAATTCCCCCTGGGTTTGCTCTTTCATCACTGAGGGCAAGTGGTTCGGAGCTCACCGAGGATGGTTGGATGTGATCAGTTCAAAAGGGCCGGGTCCCTGTGGTGCACTTGGCAAGACATGGCAGGGTTTTCTGGGCTTTCTATAGAATGACACAGGGGCACCGTCGATTGCTCTGAAATGTGAATTTCAGCAATTTGCAGGAACTCGCTGTTGGGCCTTTCAGGTGATTATACACGGACAGAGCTTCATTTTTTTTTTTTACCTGACTTGGTTTGATTTCAGTCTTTTTGCATTGAAATATCTTATGTGCCTAGGGTTTAAAACTTTAAAATAATCTTGAATCTTATCTGGTCTTTGCATGATGAACAAATTACTGGTCTATACTTTTAATTGAAGCCCCTTGTCCCTCAGTTTGCCATGTGACACCCCCCCCAATACACCTAAAGCTTCAAGATGGTTTCATCAATAAAAATGTCCCTTCTATCACTTTATAAAAATGATCTTCCAAATTTAAAGACTTATAAGAAGACTTGTATGAATGTATGAAGAGTGAAGTAAGCAGAACCAGGGAAACAATATCACAATGATTAAGATCATAGAAATGAAAAGGGCAGCCAAACTATTGCAATGACCAATTTTGGTTCAGATAATTAATGAAACATGTCTCCCCCCTCTTGACAGAGAGGTGAGGGACTGCCAGGATGGAATGGTACATCCATTGTCAGACATGGTCAGTTATTGGGTTTTTTTTTTTTGTTTAACTATTTTTCTTAATTACAAGGGAGGCTATGCTGCTGGGGAGAAGGGATTAAATAAGAAATGTTTGTGATGGAAAAAAAAAAACAAAAGGCATCAATTCGACCATCCATCCAATAAACATTTATTAAGCGCCTACTATGTGCCAGTACTTTGCTAAACTCTCACGATATAATTAATACAAAGAAAGATAGTTCCTGCCCTCAAGGAGCTTATGATCTAATGGGGGATCTAACAACACACAAAAGGCAGGCAGGAAAGCAGGGAAGGGAGAAGGGGAGACCAGGGGCTATCTTGTGGAGCTGATACTGGGCAAAGCAGCAGAATGGAATGAGCCTAAAGTTCAGTTTCTGCCCTTATAAAGGAAGGCATTGGGAGGAGTTTGGTTCTCCACCACCCAGCCCTCCAATCAGAGTGGAGTGGAAGCTAAGGAAGGTAAAGATGTGAGTTAGCAACATGGTGATAAGTTTAGAATGGTTGAGTTTATCCTAGGAGGGAAACCTTGTTGAGTGGAGTTGAAACTAGGCAGCATAAACATTATTGGGGAAAGGAATAATTAAAACAAAAATGCATAAAGCCTGGATTTTATTTAAATAATGAAATACACAATCTGACCATGAAGCAGTTATTTGGTACAGAGTGCAGTTTGGCATGATTGATAAAGGGCTGGTATTGGAGCCAGGAAAACCTGAATTTGAACTTCTAACCTTAGACACATGTGACCTCTCTCAGGCAAAGTTATCATCGGAGAATGGTGAAAATTTTCATCTTTAGTATTTACTTCTCAGGGTGGTTGTGAAGCTCAAATGAGGGACAGAGAAGTAAAGTTGACCAGGCAATGGGATTTGGGTCAGAGGACCTGAGTTCGGATCTTGATTATGTCACTTACAAGAAAAACATTTGGTTTCTCCATGCCTCAGTTTCCTGTCTGTAAAGGGAGGGACTTGAACTAGATTGCCTCTAAGGGTCCTCTGAGCTCTAAATCTATATGCCAATGAGAGAGTATATTCGAAGTTATCCAAAAACTTTACAACAGTAGAGAAATGTCAGCTTTTCTTCTTGCTGAGATTCTGAAGGATATCACCAAGTCAGATTCCTTCAGTATTAGTTATTAAAAATAATAGCAATGATTCAAATTTGTCTGGTGCTAAAAGTTTACAGAGCACTTGCCTGAAAATAATGAGAATAAGAGTGAATGGTGATGGATCACGCAAGTTATGTCACTCTCTCCCCAGAAGGCAGTAGGGTACAGAGGACAGAGTGTGAGATTGGGAGTCACAGGGTCTGGGTTAAATACCAAAACCCCCCATTTGCTACCTCTCAAAGCTTGAAATTTAGACTTTCACAGATAAAAATTCAAAATAAGTTATTGTGGCTTCAATATTGGCAATACCCTGAATTCATGATGAGATCTACAGCCACAGTATTTTCCTTTCCAAAGGGATAGGAATTGCACCTCTGATCTCCTTGGTGTAGAGAAAATCCTCTCGATGTAGGTGAGCACCTGCTCTGGAACTCCTGGTCTTGGAGAATTAATTGCCCAGAGCAATGACAGGTCATGTAATGTCCAGGGATGCACAGTCAAGCTTCTGGCTCCAAGATCAGCATGCTGCCCAAGATGCTACACAGCCTGTCCTATAAGGAACAGAAGTCTTGGCCCTGCCTCATTTACATTGGGCAGCATTTGATGGAGAGAGAAGTCTTCATAGTACCCGTTCTCCCCCTTCATCTTTTTGTAAGAGTGTGTAGTGATTAGAACTGACCTCAAGGCCAGGAAGACCTGGGTAGTGTTCTGTCTTTGACACATATTAGCTGAGCAACCCTGGGTTGGTCATTTAAACTCAGTGCTCCAGGGCCTAGAGGTGTCAGACAGCTGGCTCACAACACTCTGGTGTGCAGCCCAAACTAGATTAACATGTAGATTGGGAAATATTTTTAAAATTAACAAATGTACAATAAAATATAGGTACTAGATGGTGCAGTGGATAGAGCACTGGACTGGGAATCAGGAAGACTCATCTTCCTGAGTTCAAATCCAGCCTCAGACTCTCATTAGCTGTGTGACCATGGGCAAGTCACTTAACCTTGCTTGCCTCAGTTTCCTCATCTGTAAAATGAACTGGAGAAGGGAATGGCAAACCACTCTAGTATTTGTGCCAAGAAAACCCCAAATGGGGTCACAAAGAGTCAGACATAACTGAAAAATGACTGAGTAACAATAGCAACTATTACACTTAAAAACTCAGTCAATTTGTGGATCATGGAGACTCTTAGGTAGAGGTTAGTGGTGCCATTTCTATTTGAGTTCAATGTCACTGCTCTAGGTAACCTTCTAGGCTATTAGTTGCAGAGGAAGTGACACAAGTCTACATTGCTAGAGGGAGTTTCCTTACCCAGAATCCCTATAAGAATGACATCATAGGGACAACTAGGTGGTGCAATGAACCAACCCTGGAGTCAGGAGGACCTGAGTTCAAATCCAGATTCAGACACTTAACGCTTACTAGCCATGTGACCTTGGGCAAGTCACTTAACCCCAATTGTCTTGCCTCCCCTGCCCCCCAAAAAGGAATGACATCATAAGTCCAGTCCTCATCCCCAATTTTCCATAAGTCTTCCAGGCTGTGATCAATATTTGCTTACTTTTATGTTTGTCAATCAGAAAGCATCTACTATGTGCCAGGCACTGTGCTTTTTTTGCTTTTTTTTTTACTGATAGCTCTTTTTTCTTTTCTTCCTACCTCCCTTCTTTCTTTCCTTATTTTTTCCTTCCTTCCTTCTTTCCTTCCTTTGTTCTCCTCCTCCTCCTCTTCCTCCTCTTCCTTCTCCTCTTCCTCCTCCTCCTCTTTCTTCTTCTTCTTCTTCTTCTTCTTCTTCTTCTTCTTCTTCTTCTTCTTCTTCTTCTTCTTCTTCTTCT